>NC_054371.1:65617381-65917381 GCF_017654675.1 Xenopus laevis | reverse complement strand
TTGCACAGATAAGTGGACGAGCAGCTAAGCAGCCATCAGGGATTTTACTACAGACACAGGCCTGACATTGTCCCAAACACATTTTACTGTATGGGTGGTATAGTTTATCTCATTCATCAACTGGTTGGTTTGCAGGTTTCTCATTACATTCCTCAGAGGCCTCCAGCATAACAGCTTTTAATATATCCTCGCTTACGAACAGGTGGCATTATGAATGCTTAAGTCATTAGGACAAATCCATCTGTGCTAACACCATTCAGCTCTTATGTAAGGATATCCCAGACTCCTGTACTTTAGAAGGTCCCTGAGGACCAGAACTGAGGATTTAGGCATAATCTAGTTCAGATCAGCTCTCTGTACTGTATAATAAAAATCTGAATCTGTATCTGAACTGGGGAAAATTAACCAAACACCTAAAGTCCATAGGATTTTTTTTTGTTTTGCTGCAAATTTTTTTCACACTAAATACATTGGTCATTTTGAATTCTTTCTCAGCAACTTTTTTTCTGTGAAAAATACATTGAAGTCAAATGCTGTTTTTTTCACTATGGGGCAGAGTTATCAAAGGTCGAAGTGATTTTTCGAATGAAAAAAAAAATCTAATTTTGAGCCAACTTTTGTGTACTTCGACTAGGGAATAGTCCAAATTTGATTCAAATGTGAAAAAAGTTAGAAAATTCGAATTTCGAAATTTATCATGTACTGTCTCTTTAAAAATTAGACTTCGCCATCTAAAACCTGCCAAATTGCTGTTTTAGCCTATGGGGGACCTCCTAGAACCTATTTGGAATCAATCGGTGAACTCTTAAAAAGTTTTTTTGGAGAAAAACTTTGAATCGTATGTTTCCAGTGCGCTATTACTTCGATTTGTACGATTGAATTTGATCGAAAACGGACCTATTCGGCCAAAAAAAATTTTTATTTCATTTTGGTTGGTCTTTTTTTATACGAATTTTTCAAAGTTTTTCAAATTGGAAATTCGACCCTTGATAAATCTGCCCCTTAAAGTGGAACTATCGCGAAAATGAAAATTTCATATAAGCTGCAGCATACTGAAATAAGAAACTTTCTAAATGCAATCAATTAAAAATCGTGTACTGTTTCTGAAATAATCAAGTTTATCTTCACTATTCCTCTCTCAGCATATGTTTCTCTTCGTTCTGTCTTTATTCAGGAGTTGAGTGTCAGATGAATTATTCAATATATCTTATAGGGGGGCTCCTTTTGCCTAGAAGATGTATTAGGGCTCACTCTATTAAAATCACCAGACATCATGTCTCTCTACATGCAGGATTTGTGCAAAAGGCAGTTATTTAGTTAGATTTTATTTGTACTGGAATCAGTTATTTGAATGAGCTCTAATACATCTGCTAGTATAAGAAGCCCCCTATAAGATATATTGGATCATTCATCTGACACTTCAACTGCTGCATGAATAGAGAATGAAGAGAAACAAATGCGGAGAGAGGAATAGTGAAGATAAACTTGATTATTTCAGAAACAGTATAGAATTTTTAATTGATTTTATTTAGAAAGTTTCTTACTTGAGTATGAGGAAGCCTATATTAAATATAAATAGTTCCCCTTTAAATAAAGCAAGACATGACTTCTGTTTCATTGTCCCAAAAAAGGAATATTGGGGGGGGGGGCTGTTTATTTGCCTGGGGCTACCGCCATTGCATGCAAGTGCCTTCACTGATTTGTTTTTATTTCATCAGTTGCTTTATATCACATTGGCAGTTTTGCATTATACAACACATTTGCTTTGAGCCTGTAAAGAAATTTAGATGAACTTGTCAGCACAGAGAATCACACAGTGCCACATTGCTAAATAATCCTTTATGTGTTTAAAGATTTATGTAGCACTAATTAGGGCAAAAAACAGAATATGGGATAAAGTTTGGATTGTTATTAGCATAACAGATAAAGACATAGCAAGATCAGTGTACCGTATATGCCATTCTGGTGGGGGAACTATTATTATATCAAGATCCTTTTTGACATTAGGAAAAGCCCTTCATAAAACCATACATATAAATACATTATTATCTCTGAAGCACACTGTGTTTGTATTTATATCTCAATGCCTTGAACTAATACAATGGTCGTCAATTAATTAAATATCACAATGCACTTCCCAGCGGTCAATTAATGACACAGCTGTTTACATTAGATAATAAAATATCTCCAATTATGTGTGTAAATCAAAATCACGTGAAAGTGGAGCCACATTAATGTAAAGCTGCAAACGAAATGTATTTTATGTTTTACTTTTGCTATTGAGTTACTGTATTTCAGTCCGAAGACTTGTAGAGAAATAAGCCCAGTAAACAAAGTTGTGCTCAAAATCTGTTCTACTTGTTGTTTAGATATAAAGAAAGAACTGCTGCTGTTTGATATATTTTAAGAAACACGAATTATCTTCAACAAAGATTCTCCTCCTGCAATCTGCTGAAGTATCACTGGGGAATTCAGTCCCATTACTTTTGCATGATGAATTTCATAAAGGGCTTAGGTTTTGGGTTCATGACTGTCATGGTAAATTATCTTTCTCACCAGCACCTGCTTCTCGTTTGTTTAAAAAGGAAAGGCGCTATCTGTGGCATATGTCTGTAAACTTGTTAAGGTTCTTAAACGTGCTCTAGAACCAAAACGGTCCAAAAAACCAATGCTCTGGAATGACAATGGAAGGACATTATGGAGAAACACTTTTTACCATCCTCTGTCTATACTAGGGTTGCTACCTGTCTGGGTTAAAACTGCCTGGTGGGTTTTTCAAATTAGGAAAACCAGCTTGGGTTTTCCTAGATTGACATGTCTATCGACCAATAACCGATTACCACATCATAGTCCTGCCTTTGGTGATGGCACAGCTTTGTCCCCATGACACCACCGTCCTGCCCAGTAACATCACCCACTGCCCTCCCTGGCCTGACCTATAGGCGGGAAAGGTGGCAACCCTAGTCTATACACATGTTGTTGGGAAAGGGGGTTAGCTCTTACTAAAGGGCAAAGTGACTAACGCTGACGAAAACTGACGTCATTTCGGGACTTCACCGATTTACGAACGGGCGCTCATGTAAATTCATTAGCGAAGAAGATAGACTCTAGCGCTACTTCGCACTTCTAACGCCAGGCAAATTTTTGCTCTGGCGAATGGACGTTACTACGCAAATTCACTAAGATGTGGATTTTAACGTACGTTACCTCTTGCGCCAGACTTGCTTTCGCCACCTCAGACCAGGCGGTGTGCGATAGAGTAGATAAGAGTTCCTCAAAATAATTTGAACAATTTCCCAAAAAACGCTGGCGACTTTTAAGTTGTTCAGGGTGATAGGCTGCAAAAGATTGTAATTTTTCTTTAGGGTACCCGACTTCCCCCCTACATTTCCATAACATATTGCACATAAACTATACACTGGTCTCATGTGTAGGTCAATCTAACAACTCTATTTTATTTTACTTCCCTGGGCTTGTGTAGTGTAATGTATTTGCTGCAACATATACGTCTATTGAAATTTAACTTCCCATTATATGCAAATTAGCCAAAGCTATCGCAACTTCGCTTTGCTTGCCGAATTAACGCTAGCGAAACTTCGCCATCGTTTGGTGCCCTGGACGCAACTTTGCATTTTAGTGAATTAGCGTTGTCCTCGACGCCTGGCGAAGTGTTGCGCTGTGAGCGAAGCCGTCGCTGGTGAATTTTCGGAGGTTAGCGAATTTACCCCTTGGAGTCGAAAAGTTTTTGGCAATATGAGACAGTAGATGTGAACCTAAGCTTGTATGTTCTGTTTCATTATGCTGTGCCAACTTTAGTAAAGTCAATGCTAATCTATTGGAAGTTTCCTGGTATATCTATGTTGTTTTGTTTGTTTGATAAGGATTCTTCCTGAAGAATAAACTACCTTTTATGTAAAAAAATGCTTGTTTATTATTACTATCCGTCTACTATGTCTAAAGATAAATCAGAAACACATAGGAGTTGTATCGCTTTTCAGTTCATGAAAAAAGACCATTCTGACTTTGAAGACATCAACTGTGTTCTATCTCTTTGTGCTTTTTTTTGACATTCAAACCGTGGCATTTTCTGATCAAAGCCTGAGTCGCACGTGACAACAGCTGTCATTTTTTTTATTGCACTTCAGCATGGCTTCCTATCATGGTCACATGAAAATAAATGCAACGCTGGAGAGAGGTCATCTTGCACAGCAGAAATATGCATAGTATAAAGGCATGGCTTTGCTGTTCAGGCAGCTTGGGAAAATGTGTATACTATATATTTATTATCCTTTATCAAGTTACCTCTGCTCTGGCACATTTACACAGGGTTTTTGAAGAGACCCTGTCCCATTGGAGCTTACAGTCTAAGGTCTATCACAGCTTCACTAGGGTCAACATCACCAGTAGCCAATAACCTGCTTTTATGTTTTTGGAATGTGGATAAAGCCCATGCAGATAATTCTCAGTTTGGAAGGAACCCAAATTCTGCAAGTGCTAGCCACTGAACCATATACAATGCAATTTTCTGGCAAAGAAACTGTATTTCTAAAAAAGAATGTTATGTACATGTCTTTTCTTTCAGTTTCCATTCAATAAAATCAATACATTAAGGGGCAGATTTACTAAGGTTCGAGCGAATTTTCGAAGTACAAAAAGTTCGAATTTCGAAGTAATTTTTTGGATACTTCGACCATCGAATAGGACTTTGAATTTACTTCGACTTAGATTCGAAGTAAAAATCGCTCGAATATTCGACCATTCGATAATCAAAGTACTGTCTCTTTAAAAAAAACTTTGACTTCAATACTTCGCCACATTAAACCTGCCGAAGTGCTATGTTAGCCTATGGGGACCTTCTACAATATTTTTCTAAGTTCTTACACATCGAATAAAAATCGTTCGATCGTACGCTAAAATCATTCGAATCGTCGATTTTTATGCGACTGCAGGATTGCCAAATTTGCTGAAAAAACAAAAAAAAAAGTTTTTTAATTCGATGGTCGAATTTCGAAGATTTTTGTACTTTGAAATTTTTACCATTGATAAATCTGCCCCTAAATATCCATTTCTTTGCATCCAAGACAATGCCATGTGTAGCACGTGTGATGCATTGAGATAATGCTTTGTAGGCTGATCGTTAAAGGAACTGAGACAGTGAAGGAAAGTGTTGATTGCTGTTATCACACCCGTAATAAAAACAAATTGCTTTTTTATTGGTCCTGCTGGCAATAGCATTTGAGGTCTTCTTAATATATTCATATGTGCTAGAAATAAAATGGGAATTTGACAGGCCATATTCCATATATAATAATCGGTGAGCTCAAAATCAGCAAGCATGAGATAAAAAGGATAAATATCACCTCATGTTAAAGTTAAAGGGGATGTCAATCCTACTACAGAAATTGTCTAATGAACACAATGAAATGTAATTTTTTTTATGTTTTACATTTAATAAAAGAATGTTGTTGTTATTTGGAACTAACTGACACTAATAATAGTAGATACAGAATCCTGAAACAATATAGCAGTAATCGACTCTCCTCCATCTGGGACCCTATTTCCCATGATGCCTTGCATGTTTCTTGTCAAGCTCGCTTTATTGTTTCAGCAGTCAAAACAGCAGTGCAGAAAATAGCAAGGGAAAGACAGCGTGTGGAGCATCATGGGAAATGGGGTCTTGGCTGGAGAAGAGTGTATTTCTGCAAACATACAAGTACTGGTCGATACTAAAAAGGGCCCTGCTCAGTTGATATAATGAACAGAATCAACCCATAAATATTTTTGTCTGGTTTCAACATGATATTGACTTACAATAGTACATTGAGCCTTTCTGGTAATCTAGATAAACATTCAGTGTTATGGTCCATATCCAAATGAGCAAACTATGTCTAAATGAACTGCCAGTTGTTTTTATCTGGTGTATTTATTCAGCTTGCCTGAAATGGTTCATTGAATAGAAGTCACAGTCAAAGCAAATATTTAAAAGAAAAACACACACATATATCACATTAATATTTTCTTTCTAATAAAGCTTTTAACAAGTCTTATATAAACATACAAACCAGGTAACTCTGTAAATCAGCTAGCTACACAGTGTATGAGTGGCCCTCTGGCTTTATCCATCCAAAACTACTGCAGAAATTTTAAGACGTTAAACTAGATAAAAAAAAGATAAAATGTTAAAACTATAAAGTTTTTTTTTATGCTACCAGTAAGCAGGATAATAAAGGAGGGATATATAACACATTTCCAGTAGGATGAGAGATATTGAGAAGTCCCACGCAGAAAATATGATAACAGAATTCAGCAAGTGCAATAGCACACAGTGGGGCTCATTTATCAACACTGGGCAAATTTGCCCATGGGCAGTAAGTAACCCATAGCAACCAATCAATTTTCATCTAACTTCTAAATAGCATGGAAAGGGCAAAGATGGAGATTTAAAAGTGACTGCTTTATCGTTATAATGGAAGTTCACCAACCTGAACCTGGAGAAATTTCTCTTTGCGAAAATACACTCTTATGCTCTTGGCGTATTGGAGAATTTTCCCTGGCGAAAGTTCACCTGGAGAAGAGAGGTGAATTTACGCCAATGCAAAGAGAATTTTCGCCACTGCACAGATAATTCTACAAAACTTGGTGTGTTCTCCTTTTAGTAAATTGGCGATGTTGGGGGAAATCTTAATTTTTGACCAAACTACACCAAATTTTTACTGTGCCCCATAGTCCTGAGACCATTCTCCAACAGGGGTAGGAGAATTTGCATGCAAAAAAACTACATGTCTTTCATACAGCCATCTTTAATTTTTGATGGAGCAAATTTGGAACCCATGGACGTACCATGCCAATTAGTGATTAAACATCAGCAAACAAAGAGAAGCTGGGAGTTAAAAGGAACTGAAATACTTAAGTATTAAAGGGACAGTAGCATCAGCATTTAAAATAACAATCTATATATGCTATCGAAATAATAGGCTCATCATGCTGAGGATTTGGTACAAAATGTTAAATTATTAAAGGAGATTGTAAAGACACAGTCCCTGTTTGCATCTATAAAGTTCTAGCAGTCATATATCAAATCCTGTGCTACAATAGCAAATAGCGCCTCTAAATGTATTGAAAACCATTGCAGTAGGAGATTTGAGCAGCAAGGTGCAGCACTACACGCCACCATGTGCCCGCCAGTGCTCCCTAAACTAAAGTTAGGGTAAACTAAAGTTAGGGTAGGAGGGGGTCATGCGATAGAATAAGATCATACCGATGTGCTGTCCCCAGCCTGCCATTCAGCCATACAGCACTAACAAATATAGTCAGAGATGTATTCATTGAAGAGGTGCAGAGGTGTCTTTGTGCACCATATTAGCCTGCACCTATGAAGTGTGGGGTAGGGTTCAAACATAAAAAACATTAAGGTTTGCATCTGCTTTTTCACATTATACCCTACCCTGTTCATTGTAGAACTTGTAATTGAAACCGTTCATAAGTATTTTGTAACCTTTTAAGACTTACATTAGAATAACTTAACATTGGAAGGATCCTCCTACACAAGACAGTATCTTGACTGTATTTTTAACATGGGGGTTCTCTCCTCAATTCATCATCAAGTAATTGTTTAGAAGGACAATGCAACACCATTTGTTCTCTCTCTCTCTCTCTCTCTCTCTCTCTCTCTCTCTCTCTCTCTCTCTCTCTCTCTCTCTCTCTCTCTCTCTCTCTCTCTTGAGGTGTATGAGTGTCTGTTTTCACATCTTTCTCTTCTTATGTGTCTGACAATTATCATTATGGGGGTCAGTTCAACAAGTCTGATGTTTTTGTCAGCTTGGTTGTAGGTCCTTCAGTAGAGAAGACTTTCAATGCTCTAATTTCCTTAGAATCACTGAAATAGGAGTCAAAGACCTTCATATTTGGTAAGACTGAAGCTTTGTATAAAGATTTATTCTTCAATGGATTCGAAAACACAGGCTTTAGTCATATTTTCCACAGAATCTGAGCCGCCCCCCCATCAAGCAACATGGATAGCAAGAAATGTTATAAGGTTTATCTTTTGTTTAGCTTTGGATATCTTGGGCTTTTATTTATTTATGCAAGCGTCAATACAGTAATTATATTTGAGAACTAGCAATGAAAGTCCTTTACTTAGTTTGCCATCAAGATATTTCACATATGACGTGTGAGGAACATATTTGATGAATAAGTTGTGTATTTAGGTTGTTTTTCTAATGTTTAGCAATTGAAGAGCTCACTGTTTAAATTGGATAGTAAACATGACAAAGTAAAAGTTAAACGCATAATAAAATTAAATACTTTTTGAAAATATTGCTCAATTAGTCAAGTCCTTCTGATCCCTGCCAAAGCATGGAAACATTTCACTACTAATGAAATTCCTCTTTGATGTGCTGGAATAAAATACACATGTGGATTGTTTAAGATCAGACAACTGTTAGCACAAAATTAATCTGTTTTATTTTCCTAATTGTACAATTAACATAATAAGTATTTTAACTCTTTACATCCTGCTGAATAAGTGATTTCATAGAGACAGCATTACATTCGGAAATGAAAAATGCCCTGCTCAGAGTAAGAACTTGAAATCTCCAATAAAGTATTTCCAGTCTGTGATGCTACTGCTGTTGTACTAAAACTCTCAGCAGTTACAGTCTTAAAGGGATCCTGTCATCGGAGAACATGTTTTTTTCAAAACACATCAGTTAATAGTGCTACTCCAGCAGAATTCTGCACTGAAATCCATTTCTCAAAAGAGCAATCAGATTTTTTTATATTCAATTTTGAAATCTGACATGGGGCTAGACATTTTGTCAATTTCCCAGCTGCCCCTGGTCATGTGACTTGTGCCTGCACTTTAGGAGAGAAATGTTTTCTGGCAGGCTGCTGTTTTTCCTTCTCAATGTAACTGAATGTGTCTCAGTGAGACATGGGTTTTTACTATTGAGTGTTGTTCTTAGATCTACCAGGCAGCTGTTTTCTTGTGTTCGGGAGCTGTTATCTGGTTACCTTCCCATTGTTCTTTTGTTTGGCTGCTGGGGAGGGAAAGGGAGGGGGTGATATCACTCCAACTTGCAGTACAGCAGTAAAGAGTGATTGAAGTTTATCAGAGCACAAGTCACATGACTTGGGGCAGCTGGGAAATTGACAATATGTCTAGCCCCATGTCAGATTTCAAGATTGAATATAAAAAAATCTGTTTGCTATTTTGAGAAATGGATTTCAGTGAAGAATTCTGCTGGAGTAGCACTATTAACTGATTCATTTTGAAAAAAAATGTTTTTTTCCCATGACAGTATCCCTTTAAGAGAGGCCTGTTTGTTCCATGGAAGTCCTTGGGGCATCACGATAATGGATTGATGACCCTGATGAAGGGTTCTGCCCAGAAATGTTGGTGAGTGACTGGGGGAAAGAGGAATATAATTTATTTATGCTACTACAATGTCACATAGTTTTGGTAGATGGTTGGAATTTGTAGCTCTTTTTGTCAGTTACTTACCATGTAATGCGGCATCCTTACTTGCATCCTTATGCTTTAAAGAGATACTGACACCAGAAATGAAACCTTTTTTTACTATCATCTATCTATCATAATATTGTCTTTGCATGCTATTTATAATTTTGCCAAAAAACGTATTTACAGATGCTTTGATATTACTCATCTGATCCCCCATGTTCCTCTATGAGGGGGCTGCCATATTTGAGCTTCAGTAGTCTGACATCTTGGGACTAGAAAAATGGACTTTAAGATATGACAGTAAGGGGCAGATTTACAAAATTCGAGTGAAGAATTCGAATGTAAAAAAATTCGAATTTCGAAGTATTTTTTGGGTACTTCGACCATCGAATTGGTTAAATTCGATCGAATTCGATCGAATTCGAACGATTCGAAGTAAAAATCGTTCGACTATTCGACCATTCGATAATCGAAGTACTGTCTCTTTAAAAAATACTTCGACCACCTACTTCGGTAGATAAAACCTACCAAAGTCAATGTTAGCCTAGGGAGAAGGTCCCCGTAGGCTTGCCTGTGATTTTTTGATCGAAGGATTTTCCTTCGATCGTTGGATTAAAATCCTTCGAATCGTTCGATTCGAAGGATTTAATCGTTCGATCGAACGAAAAATCCTTCGATCGATCGATCGCAGGATTTGCGCAAAATCGTTCGACTTCGATATTCGAAGTCAAACGATTTTAGTTCCCAGTCGAATATCGAGGGTTAATTAACCCTCGATATTGGACTCTTGATGAATCGGCCCCTAAGTGAAATTCTCATTTCATCAATTTGCTCATAGGTGTCACTTCAATCTGATAACAACCTATAACACTGGCAGGTGGTTTTAATTCATGTTAGAAATATCAGAGCACATTTGGCCATTATCTCTGCAACCTCACATTTAGGGGCCGATTCACTAAGCTCGAGTGAAGGATTCGAATGAAAAAACTTCGAATTTCGAAGTATTTTTTGGGTACTTCGACCATCGAATTGGTTAAATTCGTTCGAATTCGAACGAAATCGAACGAATCGAACGAAAAATCGTTCGACTATTCGACCATTCGATAGTCGAAGTACTTCCCCTTTAAAAAAAACTTCGACCCCCTACTTCGGCAGCTAAAAGCTACCGAAGTCAATGTTAGCCTATGGGGAAGGTCCCCATAGGCTTGCCTGTGATTTTTTGATCGAAGGATTTTCCTTCGATCGTTGGATTAAAATCCTTCGAATCGTTCGATTCGAAGGATTTAATCGTTCGATCGAACGAAAAATCCTTCGATCGATCGATCGCAGGATTAGCGCTAAATCCTTCGACTTCGATATTCGAAGTCGAAGGATTTCAATTCGAGGGTCGAATTTCGAAGTATTTTTAACTTTGAAATTCGACCCTTAGTGAATCGGCCCCTTACACTTTGGGTCTCTATTCTGAACCAGACTAAGTCAAGATTCTGTCTGCTGTGCTCCTTTGTGCTATATAAGCACCCCGTTTAAATTAATTGTTTAGTATTATCAAGCCAACACTGGAGGAAATGTACATATATGTTACATATGTAATAATGGATTGCACTGTGCAAAGAAAATGCAGTTTAATATGTCCAGCCTAGTTCTACACTGGTGCCTAATTTCAAATGCTCTGCATGAGAGAAAAGCAAAAGTCAGGACAATTGATTATTTAAGAAATGATGCTAATTAACTTAGAATTAGGCATGGGCGAATTTTTTCGCCTCGTTTCGCCGAAAAAATGACGCCTATAGACTTGTATGGAGATGTGCGTCAAAAAAAAAGACGCGCAACAAAATAATTTCACCGCGCGACAAATTTTTTGTGACGCCCATAGACTTTAATGGGCGTCTGCGACATTTCGCCGGCGACGAATTTTTAATGAAACGGGTCAAATTCGCCCATCCCTGCTTAGAATAAATTTTAAGATACATTCCAGCAGCATACAGAGAAATACAACCAACCTGTTATAAGAAACCTAACTGCGAGGAATTTGCCAATTCTGGGAAAAGGTCAGTAAAGATGATCCAACCCAGAAGGGCTGTGTGAAAGTATCCTGTAAAACAAAAATGCACATGCTGCAGGAATTGAAGCTTAATACATAACATCTGTGTAATAGCAGACATGTCTCTGTAATTTATGCTTTCAGAAACAGGATTTGTTCCAGGAATTATGGGACCCACTGTAAACAATGATTGCCTTACTTGTTAAGTGCACTGATCATCATGTGAGCAGATAAACTACAGTGTGGTTTTTTTTAGCTCTTGGGGCACATCAAATGTCCAGAAATGGAAACGGGGATAATTATGGATGAAACGTTGTATGATTTGTGACCAAGAATAGTGCATGAAGAACTTATTTAAAGTGGACCCGTCACCCAGACATAATAATCTATATAATAAAGTTCCTTCTTAAATTAAATATGAAATCCAATTTGTTTTTTTATTAAAGCATTCATAGCTGTTGTAAACTCATTTAAAAATATCAGCTGTCAATCAAGTGTTGCCTACCCCGCCTCTATGCCTAGGCATAGAGGCAGGGCTGACAATTACTTTCACTTTCCATTCAGCACTTCCTAATGTCACCACTCTCCCTACATTCCCCCCAGCTCTCTTAATGATTTAATTGTGTAACCAGTGCATGGGGATGGACATTGGGTCCCTGTCCCCTGGTGCACAAACAAGATTCTGAGATGATACAAGGCTTGCCTTAATAACAGTGTCCACAAAATGGCTCCTTCCTGGCTGCTGTAATTATGAGTTCCCAGACTGATGGAAACAATATTCAAATAATGTATACAGTGTAATTAAAGTTCGTTTTGCTTGACTAACATGATAAAATAGGATTTGGATAATTTTGTTTGGGTGACGGGTCCCCTTTAACAAGCATAATGAATAGTCCAGTAGAAAGTTACTAATGGAAAATACTTTGGAAACAAATACTGGTAAAAGCTAAAGAAATGAAAAATGCCCTGCTCAGAGTAAGAACTTGGGGTCTCCAATAAAGTATTTTCAGTCTGTGATGCTACAGCTGTTGTACTAAAACTCTCAGCAGTTACAGTTTTAAGAGAGGTCTGTTTGTTCCATGGAAGTCCTTGGGGCACCGTAATAACAGACTGATGACCCTGTTGAAGGGTTCTGCCCAGAAACATTACACAGAATGATGCAATAAATGTGCAGGGGAGTGGCTGGGGAAAAGAGTAATATCATTTATTTATGCTATTATGATAAGGGTTACCAGGTCACATAAAATCACCCAGAGCTGATAAAATATAATTTAATGGTTTTTTTTTAAAGGTCCAAATTACAGAAAGACCCCTTATTCGTAAAACCCAGGTCCCAGTTTTCTGAATAACAGGCCCCATACCTGTATTACCATCTCCCACCTTGATGAATTGGGACACAAAAGTGTACGTTTCAGTATGATTCCATGTTTACAACTGTTACTTCATTTTATGCATTATAATAAACATAATCAGTAAAACATAATCAGTGGTAGCTTCACCCCTAACCTATTAGTTTAATATTTTCTGCATATGAATTGGCTGTCCTAGCCAGAGCAGAACAACACAGACATTACAGCAGACGATTGGGCTCAGCTATTGTGGGAGGGTAGGGGACACTGAACTACCATTTGCACATGTAGGTACAGAACTGGCAGTGGCTGATTTCAGCTCCTCACCACTAGCAGAATCCCCTTCTCTGTTTGTGTCCGGAAGTCTTGTATTGGCTTTGGCATGAACACACTCGACAGATTTCGATGAAGAAATGCAATAATTAGAATTTTCGAGTAGCAGGCCGATTTCTGCCCCATCTGGCCCTACCCATAGTGCTCTAGAATTGCATCAGGGGATACTTTAATGATCCTTTCTGCCATTTTACTTTACATTACAACCTATACGTACCTAATTATTAAACTTGAAAGCACATAGGGAATATCTTAACAATTACTGCAGAAATATCATTGGAAATTTGTTAAATGTTAAAGGGAATCTGTAATGATTTTTATGGTGTAGTTTTTATTTCTAAATGACACTCAACCATATAAAATTTAATTCCTGAACCAACAAGTGTATTTTTTTTAGTTGTTATATTGGTGCATAGGCAGCCATCTCAGGTTATTTTGCCTGGTCACGTGCTTTCAGAAAGAGCCAGAACTTGGATGGAATTGCTTTCTGGCAGACTGTTGTTTCTCCTCCTCAACGTGACTGAATGTGTCGCAGTGGGACCTGGATTTTACTATTGAGTGCTGTTCCTAGATCTACTAGGGAGTTGTTATCTTGTGTTAGGGAGCTGCTATCTGGTTACCTTCCCATTGTTCTGTTGTTAGGCTCCTGGTGGGGGGGGGGGGGGCTATCACTCCACCTTGCAGTACAGAGTGACTGAAGTTTATCAAAGCACAAGTCACATGACTGGGGGCATCTGGGAATATGTCTAGCCCCATGTCAAATTTCAAAATTAAATATAAAAATCAGGTAGCTCTTTTGAAAATGTATTTCAGTGCAGAAGTCTGCAGCACTATTAACTAAGAAAACATATTTTGCCATGACATTATACCTTTAAGTATGTGAAAATTTATAAAAAATTATAATAAACTGTTTTTTATGGTTCATTTTTCAAGAATACTTATGAATCAAAGTTTTGTTTTTACCTTTATGGCAAATAGGGCTATTCATAGGGTTTTGTCACTCGGACAAGGGACTTAATGCTAGAATGCAATCCAGGTCTGGACTGAGAATCAAAATAGGCCCTGGCATTTCAGGTACCCAGAGGCCCCAACAGCCCACCATCAGCCCACTAAATAGCGAGTGTCTATGGCTTCTTACAGCAGCCCCTCTGGCATTTGGCAGAACTCACAGATTGCCAGTCCGGGCCTGGTGCAATCCCATACCTTTGAATGGCAATTGCCTGAAATGATGGGTGCACTTTCCTGACAGGAGATTATTATTCAGTAATGCTTACACATTTTCAAACAATGAGTGCCTGTTAAGAAAATTGCACTCACAAGTGTGGACGATTTAAAGCATTTTGCTTCATCCTTGGGAACTAAAAAAAACACATAGGTGACAAAATGCTTGGAATCTCTCCATGGACTATAGCCCTTAAAGGAATAGTTCAGTGTGAAAAGAAAAACTGGATAAATACATAGGCTGTGCAAAATAAAAAATGTTTCTAATATAGTTAGTTGGGCAAAAATGTTATATATAAAGGCTGGAGTGACTGGATGTCTAATAAAACAGCCACAATCCAACTTCCTGCTTTTCAGCTCTATAACTCTGAGTTAGTCAGCGACTTGAAGGGGGGCCACATGGTACATTTCTGTTCAGTGAGTTTGTAATTGATCCTCAGCATTCAGCTCAGATTCAAAAGCAATAGATATGATCCATGTGGCACCCCCTCAAGTCTCTGATTGGTTACTGCCTGGTAACCAGGGTAACCAGTCAGTGTAAACCAAGAGAGCTGAAAAGCAGGAAGTAGTGTCTGACTGACAAGTTATACATCAAATCACTCCAGCCTTCATACATTACATTTTTGGCTAACTAACTATATTAGAAACATTTTTTATTTTGCATAGCCTATCTATTTACCCAGTTTTTATTTTTACACTGAACAATTCCTTTAAAGCAGAACAATGGATAGAACTACAGATTGTGCACGGTGGGGACAACTAAATAGCAGTGTTTGAAACTCTCAAAACTAAAACATTTATTTATGAAATAAACTGGAAAACTACAGGGGTTTCTATGTATGCTCACTTTCAAAAGCCCTTAGCAATTGAAATGGGTTAAGCAAAGTCAAAACTGCAAGGCCTGTGGGACTTTGTTGGAACATTAATATTCTCTTTAAAAAGAAACAAATGAGTCACAAGTCAAAAATACAAAGTTGAACTGGGGCCATGGTCTTGTAGGTTAAGAGAAAGTGAAAGAAGGATTTCTACCACACAAATCA
The DNA here is from genome assembly GCF_017654675.1 of Xenopus laevis. NCBI lineage: Eukaryota > Metazoa > Chordata > Amphibia > Anura > Pipidae > Xenopus > Xenopus laevis. The sequence continues at coordinate 65,901,937 of NC_054371.1, read as the reverse complement.
GGTGTCAAGAAGGTCAGAGGAATGAAAAAAAATATTTAGGCCCATACACGAAACTATATATTTTATTTCTTAAAATGCAGTTATTTATTTATTTTAAGTTTAATCAAAAGCATCATGCTCCTCCTCAGATAAATAATTACCTTCCCCTTAAAATGGACATAGAAAGAGAGTCAGGCAAGTAGAGAAACAGAACTCCAGGCTACTCTTGTTCTGACAGTGCTGGGAATATGAACATTGTTAACAATTCTGCCATTGACCTTCATGTTTTTTTAAGATGAGCCCTTCATCACTTAGTTACTGTATGAAATTAGATGAAAAGGAATGAGTGTGAGATGGATGAGGCTCAGGAAAGCTGGAGCACAGGAGACACAGAAGAGAGTAAATCTCACTAGGAGCAGAAATATAAATCAGGAGTAGAATCAGACAAACCAGGAAAGCAAGGCAGCACCAGTCTGGTCTTAAAACAGTGATTGTAGAACAGATTATAAATAGGGGTTCCTGGAAAAAATATTTGTCCAGGTTAAAACCAGGTGTACATGGAAAGGAAAAGACAATAGTCAGCACATCCAGACACAAATTAAAAAAACCTGACAAGCAGGTGCATTTGTGCTTGTATCTAATTGGTATCCGAGTATGTTGTCCCCCATACATGCAACGAATCCCTTAGAAGTGAATTCTCCCGTGTGTCATTGTCCTAAAGGTTAGAAACCAGGAATCCAAATACAGAAACACATGGGGGCAGATTTACTAAGCTTGAGTGAAGAATTCGAGTGTAAAAAAATTCGAATTTCAAAGTATTTTTTTGGGTACTTCGACCATCGAATTGGTCAAATTCGATTGAATTTGATCGAATCGAATGATTCGAACGATTTAAGGAAAAATCGTTCGACTATTCGACCATTCGATAATCAAAGTACTGTCTCTTTAAAAAATACTTTTGACTTCATAATTCGCCACTTTAAACCTACCGAGGTACAATGTTAGCCTATGGGGACCTTCCCCAGCACTTTCCAGTTTTTTTTAGGTCGAATAAAAATCCTTTGATCGATCGCTTAAAATCGTTTGATCAAAGTTTTGCGCTAAAATCCTTCGAATTCGATATTCGAATTAGAAGGATTTTACTTCGAGGGTCGAATTCGAGGGTTTTTTAACCCTCGAAATTCGACCCTTGATAAATCTGCCCCAAAGAGTAGTGGCCAGGCAGGAGCAAACAAAACCAGGCAAATTCCAGAAAAAAAAGTTGGTAACAGGCTCAGAACAGAATTCAAATAATAAATGTTAGAATAAAACAGGTTTAGCTAAAATAAATTAACTGCAAGAATCAAATAGAATCCTAGAAGATATGGAATGCATCCAGTAACTTTAGAACAAGGGGTAGAATACAAACTTGAGTATCTGACTGAGTAGTGATGACATGGTCCATGGTTACGGACCTCTCCTGTTGGGTCTGTATAAGCCCCTTATGTCATTCAGCTGATAACCCAGGACCCAACTGGAATGCCTGTAAACTGAACTTGGTTCCATTTAGTGGGTGACATGCCAGTGGTGGCATACACTACCATTAGAGTTTTAACTTAAAGTTCTGATAATAAACGATCCCCACAGGGGATATGTGTATCCAGCACCATGATTTTCAGACTTTTTGTTTTGCATCTGACCTTTGCATTGAGGTCCAGTGTGTATTTCATAGCTTGATTACAATAACATTGTTGTTTTACGGTTATAACTACAGTAATAGCCAATAAGCATTCAACATAATCCTCATCCTAATGTTGAAACACCCCACCTTCCAATCAGGGAGGGCCACCAGGGAACAAAAGGCTATATGTAAGATCAATAACCCCTGAAAGATAGCAACATAGAATATCTTCTGGAGTAAACAATAAAAGACAGAAAAGGCACCAGTTCCAAGTTTAATCAACTCTGATATCTTATATTATAGTGGCATCTGAAACAACCTAGATCAGTGCTGTACACCTGGTGGGGCCACACATCAAAGTCTGGCTTCTGTGACTGCTTACCTTTTGCGAGCTTTAAAATGACCACAGCATTGTTCACTCCTGTAAAACCCTTCACCTCCACCTCAGACTAGGATTGTAGGTGTCTGCATTGTTCATCTGGCTACACCTCTCTACTTTGCCTGCCCTACGCTCCTAATCTGTCTGTTTGTGCCTTACTTTGCCTGCCCTACTCTGCCTGTGTGTACTATACTCTGTCTACCCTACTCTGCCTATGGGAGGTGAACCTGGTGGGGGTTTGTTAGCATTTGGTTGTTATGGTATCCCTAAGGTTTTTAATTATGTCTTGGGGGTTTGTGTGCTATCCACAGGACAGGATAGGGTATATGGATTTGAGGGTATGTCTGAATATAACTTAATAATCATTTTTCACATATCATATGAGTAATATCCCTGCAGTAAGCACCAACCATTTGGCTTTTTGGTGTGCTACCACCATGAATGTGAATATGGTCTTAAAAGTCCTTGTGAAGGGTGTGGTTTGCGTTAGGTATGGTTTAAAAACTGTGAGCAGTCAACATGGGCTTCTATTATGGACCCTCTACCACATAGCCCAAAAAGTTCCCGCCCTCTGTACCACAAATGTTGGACGGCACTGTTTAAAAAAAACAAACATATGCCATAAAATAATCTCTGTTAAAAAAATAGTTTTCATATAAAATTCATAGATTGTTTTAAAGAGCTTCTACAAATTTCAGTAAGGTGGAGAATTGAGATAATTTCTTTTAAAGGTCAGGCCAATCTAAAATTAAATATTGAAGCAAGAGTTTAGTGCCAATGTTTTAATGCTCAAATGGGAAAAAATGTATTTTTATTGAAAAGTTAACCCCCCCCACTCAGTATGACAAGTGCAACCCAGCTGAAAACAGACAGATGTTTAGATTGTATTTAAAGCAAAAGATGTGAAGTGGCATTTTGCCTTTGCCTGCAGGTACCGCTAAAATAGATTGCAGGGATTGCCAAGCCAGTCCATTTCTATCCTAGACATAATTAATGTATGAATCGCTCGCCTATTTAAATCTTTACCTACCTCCTTTTCACAAAACTGACAGTTTAATGGTGAGGAACCTTTTCATTATCTGAGATGATCGCACTGTTTCTCTTGTGGTTGTATCTTTTAGTGACTTGGGCAAGACAAGGAAACAGATTTATAACAATACATGGAGTCGGTGAATTAGAAAAGACATTTTCAGAGCAGTGACATGTTGCTTTCTCTCCAGCGCGTACACCATGGAGATAGGTCAAACTGCCTCAATTAAAACTGTATGAGTTATGAAATGTTTTTCCCTTCATCCCTTTTTGTTGATGTTCTTATCTCTTTGCATCTATTAAATTAATTTTTTTGCCTACGGCTCTCTGTTACCAGCGTCCTCGCTAGCAAGTATATTGTAAGCAGCCTGCAATCCGTGTGGACCTTTGCCCCTTGAATATTCATTGGCGCATTGCATACTATAGAAATTTTAAAACGGCCTCTATTTATGGCAACATCTGATACAAATACACTGTGTATTTACTCATATGCAGTGATAACCTGCGGCAACAATCTCTGCTATGACTGCTATTCAGAAAAATGAAGAATAATTTGATAGCTTCAGTATTTAAGTGGATTAAATTTCATTTGCAGGCAGGCAAACAATTTGATCCATCAATGTGCACAGAATTCTATTGCATTATTTGGCTGGATTCAGATTATTGGTGTGCCACCAAGAGTGATGCCATTCTCCTCATGATGCAGGGCCATAATGTATGTTAAACAGGTGGCTTAATTACACAATTTGCATCACAAAGGCCCTCAAGTGTCCATGAAAATGATTCTCATTTAAAGCTGTGCGACAGGATCAGACACAATCTCACCAATTTTGTCAGATTTATGTTTATGAGGCTGTTACCAAGAACAATTAGCTTAATGCGATGCCTTTTAGTTTCCCTTTATCAAAACATGTTTTAATTGATTCTTAAAGGGTTCAGTTGTGTGGTAAGGCTTTAAAATAAAAATGCGTCTGCTAAAATATATTGTGTCTGTGAAGCAAAACAAAAATGGCAAATGAGTGTGGCAGAATTATTTCACAGAAGCAACTGCCCATAGGCAAAAAAATAAGATTTCATTTTCTGATGGGTCAGCTCAGCATACGTTTGTTATTCTGATTTTCTCTCGAAAAAAATGTCATTGACGCAGTGGGTGATACAGCTGCCAACTAATCACAATTATTGCTTCCCTGTCAGTGCTGGGCCTAGGTAGATTGGCATCCTTGGCAAACCAGGCACAGAGAGTGGGAGCCCCCTAATAAGTTGACCTTCAATGGCATTTTGTTTTCCATCTAATTTACCTTTCAAGCTCATGTATCTGGTCATTTCATGTTTTGTTCTCATTTTAGTGTTTCTTTCTTGCTCTACTGTTTTTTTTTTTAATTTTCTTTCTTGATTTCCATTTCTTCCTCTCTTGTTATTTTATCTCTCTGATTGTCAGTGCCTCTCCTTGTTTATCTCACTGCACATCCATTCTCTCTAAATATCTCTCTTCTCAATGTACCACTTTCTGTTACTTTCCCCCTCTCCCATTTACCATTTTTACCTCCTTTCCATGCATTTAAATGAACCATTCTCATGCTCATCATTTTGTCATTCTCTTCTTTTTCCTATAGTTGCCATTCTATCTCCCTCAAATCTCCCTCCCTATGGGGTATATTTATCAAAGAGTGAAGTTAATAGTGAAGTTCCGCCACTAGAGTGAAATTCCGCCACTTCCCATTCATTTCTATGGGATTTTTAAAGGCGTATTTATCAAAGGGTGAAATTTCACTTTCACCCATTGATAAATACACCTTTCAAAATCCCATAGAAATGAATGGAGAGCTGCGAAATTTCACTCTAGTGGCTGAACTCCACTCTTTGATAAATTTACCCCTATGTGCTATTCTTTCTCATTCAGAATGCTCAGGACCTGGGGTTTTCCGGATAATAGATCTTTCTGTAATTTGGGTCTTCATGCCTTCAAGTCTACTAGAAATTCATTTAAACATTAAATAAATAGGCTGGTTTTGCATCCAATAAGGATTAATTATATCTTAGTTGGGATCAAGTACAAGCTACTGTTTTATTATTACATAGAAAAAGGAAATCATTTTTAAAAATTTGGATTATTTGGATAAAATGGAGTCTACGGGAGACAGCCATTCCGTAATTCTGAGCTTTCTGGATATCGGGTTTCCGGATAAGGGATCCTATACCTGTACTTCCAATCTCTCCTCCACCTCTATTTATAACACCCCATACACCAATTACTCCTTTTTTCCCCCATTATTCTTCCCTTGCACCCCTCCCAAATTGATTCATTGTACACGTATGCTATTGGACCTAAGAATTTGTACCTAATTTGCATAGTATTAATAAACACATAAATAATTCAGATACTGAAAATCAAAGTACAGTAGTTATGTTAGTGATACTAACTTCAAAACACATTAGCATATATCACTGAAGACAGTAACATGGTTTTATATCACAATTCATTCATGGATTGTTTGCAAAGCAATATACAGTGTCTGTAGTTTTCAGCATTTTTCCCAGTAAGACAGTAAGAGAGCTAATGTGCTTTTTAACTTTAGCATGATAACATGGGGGTGTCGTGATCAGGTCTGACCTTCCATATAATTGTTATAATATTCCATTAACATAGGTTAGCTGACCATTTCATATTGCACCAATATAGATGTTTGCTGCATATTACCAGTTCTCTTGTTATAATATGTTTTTCCCAAGTCTAGATCATCAGTATGAACATGAATGCTATAAAATCATGTACTGTCTTCAGTATATCAAAACCAATATCTCTTTAGAATTGGGTGCCATGAGTAAACTGAGAATTTTTCCAAGGCCCAACAGTATAGGGTAAATATTCAGAATGGCTATTAGTTGTAATTAACTAAAAGCTACAATCTATCCATATATTGTTATATTGTAAGCTCTTATTAGCAGGGCTCTCTGATCCTATTTTAATTCTGTAATAGTTTGGTAAATTATTGACCTTATTTGTTATTAATTAATGTTAATTACGACATAACTTGCTGGTGTCATTTAAATAATTGATGATGATTATGATAATAAATTGTTAGCTTTCCCCTTGCTGCACTGTCCTTAAAAAGTTACCAGGAGTGTTTTTTTCCTGCCAAAACTCATCTCATGACAGCAGAGTTCCTGCCTTAACCTTGTTTCTCATTCACAGTACAAACCACATCAGGCTGAACTGGTTGCAAAAGTAAAGTATACATTGGGATAAGATCAAATTTCTCATTTGGGGTCCATCAGTTGGGTGGGCCCTCCTCCATTTAATGATAACATTGCTACATTTATATAAATATATATAAAGCTATTGTTCTGCCAGCCATTCAGCCAAAGACCCCAGACTCTTAAGGATAGTAAGTCATGATGTACCCTAAATTTCAAGGTAAATAACATTCAGGTTAGATATTCTGATCAGTGGCATAACTAGAGTGTGCCGGGCCCTACTTTAAAAAAATCTTCAGAGGGGGCCAATGCAATCGGATCCCCATCCTCCCACCTACTTTCCGCCTCTGTCCACTTCCCGTCCTGACTCCACCCACTCTCTGCCCAGACCCGCCCACTCTCTGTCCCGTGTTTCTGCTTCCCAGCCGCAGGTAATAGAGTGACTGGGGAAGGGGGGGGGGTTCTTATTAACTATAGAGGAAGCAGACCCGGCAGTCTGGGCCTCCTTTTCCCGAGCCCCCATGAGACTGCGGGGTCTGCTTCCTCTATAATTACACCACTGATTCTGATGTTGATAGGCAAACAAAGAGGAATTCTTCCTAAATCTCACAATAAAACCATTTCATATCATGCCTCCATAATTTGGGGTATATAAAAGAAGGCAATGTGAAAAAACAAAATAAGAATTAAATACATGATTAATGAGGATTGAAAAAGAGGAATACCGTGCATATAAATATAGAGAAGGGCAAACACAGAAACAGAATAAGGGGAAATGCTGAAGGAATATAAGGACATTATTTTTAAGCAATTATAATTGCTGAAAAAGGTTACTAATTGGTGATATATGCTGCATGACTCTTGTGTGACTGTGCTCAGTAACAGGAAGACAAAAGTGAATTCACAGCAAATTCAACAAAGAAGCATTAAGAAAGGAAATATATTTCAGGTGAGGGGGGTTTGTTGTCTACACTGATAAAGCATAATAAAGGACTGTCACTTTAAGTTTCTGAAGCAGAAAACACTGTACAGTAAATGCTACTGATGTCTTGTGAAAGGAGGAGCTAAATACCTCTTGTCAAAGCCTTCCATGATTATGGTTGATTAATCTTTCAGCTTTTCTGTATGTCTATTGAAAGAGCCTTAGAAATGTATAATTTTCCCTCTACCACATCATGAGAAAAAAAGCACCTTGGCTCCAAGAATAAGCTAAGTGGAGAAAATTACATGGTCCTATGCTGTAAATTGTTAATTGAAATAAAATGTCCAGTTAGCCTAAAGGGATTCAGGATAGAATAGAAACCTCTGCAGAATCGTAGTGAAGAATTAAGAATGTAGGATGTAAAAAATTAGGTTTCAAAATTCAATGTTTTTGGGGTTGCAATAGATGTAATACAAATGTTCCAAAAAATATACAGTAGGGGGCAGATTCACTAAGCTCGAGTGAAGGATTCGAATGAAAAATACTTTGAATTTCGAGTATTTTTTGGGTACTTCGACCATCGAATTGGTTAAATTCGTTCGAATTAGATCGAAATCGAACGAAATCGAACGATTCGAACTAAAAATCGTTCGACTATTCGACCATTCGATAGTCGAAGTACTTGCCCTTTAAAAAAAACTTCGACCCCCTACTTCGGCAGCTAAAAGCTACCGAAGTCAATGTTAGCCTATGGGGAAGGTCCCCATAGGCTTGCTAACCTTTTTTTGATCGAAGGATTTTCGTTCGATCGTTGGATTAAAATCCTTCGAATCGTTCGATTCGAAGGATTTAATCGTTCGATCGAAGGATTAGTGCTAAATCCTTCGACTTCGATATTCGAAGTCGAAGGATTTCAATTCGAGGGTCGAATTTCGAAGTATTTTTTACTTCGAAATTCGACCCTTAGTGAATCTGCCCCTATATTTTTATTTGCTGCTCAGACATGTTACTTGTGTCATTTCAGCATTACAAGAATACCCCCCTAAAATGATATTAGAACCTGCCTCAAAGTTCTATGATCTATATAAATGTATTCAGCTTTGCACCTAGCAAATTTTTTTAAATTTGTATTTTCACTTCGACCTTTGATAAATCTGCCCCTATGTGTTCAAGTTGCCTTTTGATCTATGCCACTCTAGCAACACTTTGGGGGTTATTTACTAAACCTCAAATTTATCTTTAAAGGGATACTGTCATGGAAAAAAACATTATATTCAAAATTAATCGGTTAATAGTGCTGCTCCAGTAGAATTCTGCACTGAAATCCATTTCTCAAAAGAGCAAACAGATTTTTTTATATTTAATTTTGAAATCTGACATGGGGCTAGACATATTGTCAATTTCCCAGCTGCCCCAAGTCATGTGACTTGACTTGATAAACTTCAATCACTCTTTACTGCTGCACTGCAAGTTGGAGTGATATCACCCCCCTCCCTCTCCCCCCCCAGCAGCCAAACAAAAGAACAATGGGAAGGTAACCAGATAGCAGCTCCCTAACACAAGATAACAGCTGCCTGGTAGATCTAAGAACAACACTCAATAGTAAAAACCCATGTCCCACTGAGACATATTCAGTTACATTGAGAAGGAAAAACAGCAGCCTGCCAGAAAGCATTTCTCAAGTGCTGGCACAAGTCACATGACAAGGGGCAGCTGGAAAATTGACAAAATGTCTAGCCCCATGTCAGATTTCAAAATTGAATATAAAAAAATCTGTTTGCTCTTTTGAAAAAAACATGTTTTCCAATGACAGGATTGTGTAACAAAAACTCAAATTTTTCATGAAAAAAGACAAACTCGAATTTTTCAAGATTTATTATACCCCGATGCTGCAAAAAGCCCAAATCTGAAAACCTGCCATCTCAGACCTGTCCAGGTCCCGTATAAGTCAATTGGAGAGGCACCTATCTCAATTTGAAGTTTGAAAATCTGACTTTTTCAGGGTTTTCAGGCAAAAACTAAAAAAAAAATGGTATTGCATTGGTATTCTTGGTAACCTTTGCTTGACAGTCACTTCTTTCTTAGTTTTTCTGATGTTTTAATGTTTATAATTACAGCAGAGGCAACATAACCCACATACACTAACTCATTATTAATGAGTTTTTTTAAAAAGATTTGTCCCCCCCCCAAAGTGTAACATTTGCTGTAAGGATTTAGCTTTTACCACCAGCCTGCCAATTCTGGGGGTTTCGTTCGAATCTGCACACAAAGATTTAATTTTCTTAGTCATTTAAGTTTGGAAGCTTAGTGGATCAGCTTTCTCACTCAATGGAAGTTTGGAGTATATTGAATTATCTATGGTTTGGAAGCTCTTTAAGTATTTTTCCTGTGCATGTTTTTTCAGTTAATAATTAAATTGCAAATACTTTAGTCAGGTGCATAATACATTATTAATTTGTCTTACATTGAATGCTCTAGAAAGGGGCTTTTCCTTTACCTATGAATGACAGCTGCATTTTTGTCATGGAAGATTAAAGGGAGATTGCAAAGTCCATAGATCAAAAATATGCGTTCCAATAGAAAACCAAAACATGCAAACAACATGAAATTGTTCATCCTCTTTTTCAGGATGGAGCAGAATGTTCTTCCATGCTACTGTAAAACACATCCTGTGTAATATCACAAATCTACTACAGATGGTTTCCCATCAATCCATCATAAGGGCGCATGAATTATAAATATATATTAATATATATTAAAAAGGAATAAACAATGGGAGGCCCATTCAATTATTTCTGAGGTGAAGGAAAAAAAACAAAAGCTCCAAAAAAGTGACAAAACTCACCAAACCTTTGTCCTAGAATGCAAGCTTATTTAAGAAAAAAACAAAATATTCTAGCGCACTTTTTTTTCCACGTCAGCGAGAATCGAGTTGTTCCATTTATTTTAATGAGGTTTAAAACTTTTGGAAAAATAAAGAAATAACATTGTTAGAGACTATTCCTACTGATGCCTATTGAATCTTTAAATAGAAAGCTTTTACTTGTCGCGTTTTTTTTTGGTGATTTTGTGGATTCAGAAAATACTTGCTTGCTCACGTCGGCGTTCAGGAAAACTCAGCTTTTGTTAAATCAGCCTTATAGAGATGCACCAATTCTAGTCTACAATATACAGTAAAATACTTAACCCTAATTTCATTTCTAACTAGTCCACAATTAAATCATATAGAAAATTTGGCACCTTTGATTTCACAGTGCTCAAAAATCCCATGATATTGAGGGTTCAGATCATTCTCAAATCTGAAGTCTGCTGAAAATTCTGTGCTTTGGCTGAATTATACACATACGCACATCACACAGGGTGGAGCTGTTTACATCATCACAACAGCATCATAACTTGAGAATGCAAATCATCCTCTCTGTGACTCAGCATGAATAAGAGCAGTGGTATGTCTCTCCCAGCACACACACCCTTACATTTGTGTGAAATTAAAAGCTGTGCTATAAATTTGGTATGGATTGTGCCCTACCAGTAAAGATAGAGCGAGAGATGCTTTAGACATGAACAATGCACATTTATGAATACAAGCTTTACAGCAAAGTTCATTGCACATTGACACTATTCTGAAGGATGATTGCCCCCAAACATACTCTCTTACAAATGAATTATGTGCAAGTAGCAGGGACCTCAACTCTGGGATGGCAGTGGATGTGATATACTTGGGGGCAGATTCACTAAGCTCGAGTGAAGGATTCGAATGAAAAATACTTCGAATTTCGAAGTATTTTTTTGGTACTTCGACCATCGAATTGGTTAAATTCGTTCGAATTCGAACGAAATCGAACGAATCGAACGAAAAATCGTTCGACTATTCGACCATTCGATAGTCGAAGTACTTGCCCTTTAAAAAAAACTTCGACCCCCTACTTCGGCAGGTAAAACCTACCGAAGTCAATGTTAGCCTATGGGGAAGGTCCCCATAGGTTTGCTAACCTTTTTTTGATCGAAGGATTTTCCTTCGATCGTTGGATTAAAATCCTTCGAATCATTCGATTCGAAGGATTTAATCGTTCGATCGAACGAAAAATCCTTCGATCGATCGAACAAAGGATTAGCGCTAAATCCTTCGACTTCGATATTCGAAGTCGAAGGATTTCAATTCGAGGGTCGAATTTCGAAGTATTTTTAACTTCGAAATTCGACCCTTAGTGAATCTGCCCCTTAGACTTTGCTAAATTATTTGATGCAGTTCCACACCAAAGGTTACTGGTTAAATTAAGGAAAGTTGGCCTGGAAGATAGTATTTGTACCTGGATAGAGAACTGGCTAAAATATAGATTACAAGATTAGAATATTTTCTAATTGGACCAGTGTTGTTAGTGGAGTACAAGGCTCTGTACTAGGTCCTTTGCTTTTCAACTTGTTTATTAATGACCTGGAGGTGGGCATTAAAAGTACCATTTCTATTTTTGCAGATGATACTAAATTGTGCAGAACTATAGCTTCCATGCAGGATGCTGCCACTTTGCAGAGTTATTTGTCTAAGTTGGAAAACTGGGCAGCAAACTAAAAAATGAGGTTCAATGTTGATAAATGCAAGGTTATGCACTTTGGCAAAAATAATATAAATGCAAGTTATACACTAAATGGCAGTGTGTTGGGAGTTTCCTTAAATGAGAAAGATCTAGGTTTTTTTTTGTAGATAACAAGTTGTCTAATTCTGGGCAGTGTCATTCTGTAGCTTTTAAAGCAAAATAAGTTCTGTCTTGCATTAAAAAGGGCTTTAACTCAAGGGATGAAAACATAATTATGCCTCTTTATAGATCACCTCACCTTGAGTATGCAGTGCTGTTATGGGCTCCATTCCTTAAGAGGGATATACATGAGCTGGAGAGAGTAGAGATACGTGCAATCAAACTGGTTAGAGGTATGGAAGACTTAAATTATGAGGGTAGATTGTCACGGTTGGGGTTGTTTTCTCTGGAAAAAAAAGAGTAAGACACTTGCGAGGGGACATGATTACACTTTACAAGTACATTAGAAGACATTAAACAAATAGCAGGGGACCTTTTTACCCATAAAGAGGATCACCGTACCAGAGGCCACCCCTTGAGACTAGAGGAAAAGAACTTTCATTTGAAGCAACGTAGGTGGTTCTTCACAGTGAGGGTAGTAAGGTTGAGGAATGCCCTGAAGGATGATGTTTTAATGGCTTGGATGTTTAAGAGGGGCTTGGACAAGCATAATATCAAAGGCTATTGTGATACTAAAATCTACAATTAGTATAGCTATTGGTATTGGTATATATAGTTTATGTGAGTGTATGGAGGGGTCGGTGTCATTGGGGTTTCATTTGGAGAGATTGAACTTGATGGACTTTGGTCTTTTTGCAACCCAACTCAACTACATAACTATGTACATACACAGACTGATACAAGAGAACCCTGGAATTATCATCAACCTGGACCTGGCTTAATTTCTGGTTTACCTTACTGGGTTGTGTCACTATTCGCAACTGCTTTGCACCAACTGAATCAGATGCCAATGCATTTATTAAAATCACATGCCAGTAATGGCATTGAAACAAAAATGCATGGAAAAGTGTTTGCCACAACATGCAAGCGATTTGCTTCTATATTGTTTCATCACTCACAAGGTGTCTCAGTTATGTTAGAGATGTGCCAATTAAAATGTTTAATAGTTAATGAGACTTTGGGGTTATATAAAAAAAGCAGGTAGTGGGTAGCATTTACTGGTCAACAATCTTATTGGTTGCAATGGATTACTGCACCTTGGCAAACATAGTAAAATTCTTTAATTACATATGGGGGGTTGTGTTTCTACTTGCACAGCTTTATGATATGACTACACAAGTACTGAGCATGTTCCTGTCTCCAGAATGGGTCTACTACAGCAGGGTTTCCTCAGTATTTGAACTCGCAACATTCCGTACCTATTGTGGTTACAAACCACATGCCTTGTCCCTATGTTGATACCATTTGCTTTCTGAAAACGTCAACATAATAGCAATACACAGAGGAAGCACTGAATTTAGTTATTGAAATATGTTTTGCTTATGTATGCTACTAAGTGGAAAATACTGCTAAAAAATGAATCCAGTGAATAAATCTATACCTAGTGCTATACTGCAGCTGGAACACTACAATTATTTGTTATTCTATTACCCATCTGTTGATAGATCACTTACAAGAAATGTATCACTGTGCCATATTATGCACCTTTAACTCAGTTTCAAACAAATTTAGTTCATGAGATCAGTTACAAATCAAAAAAGGGTCATCTTACATTTGTGCCATTTATGGTACTCTTGAACAATGCAAGAAGTAACTGTAATCAATGGTTCCTGCTAGACACATGCTGTCGCACCTCCATACAAAACAGAACGTGTTTTATGTCGGCTGATAATTGTGTTTCACTGCTGCAGCTGCTTTCTGTCATTTACATTGTAGACAGAATTCATCTGCAGCCAGGCACAATAGCTAGAATTGTATTACCTTAGAAAAATACAGAGCTGAAATATATTATTAAAAATGACTAGCGCTTAGGCACTAGCAGCATTTTCTAAACAGCTCTGTTCAATGTGTTCAAATGTTTAGACTGAATGCATCAGCTGGCATACCCAGTGTAGTGCAGAAGTGGGTCATCATGGGGGATGTTCTACCTCTGGTTCCTTTAGAATAGCCAGGTAAGTACAAGTTATTCCAGTTCTAAGATGTAAATATTCCATTACTTCACTTCAAACATGCTGCCACATACAAAAGCAGCTAAAAGTGCCCAAAAATGTCACTTTCTTCTGTCTCTGCTTAGTGAGAATGCTCTATATTCTGTCTGACAATCTATACTGGTTTGACCATGTTACCCATTGGTATGATCAATATCTTCAGGACACATTCTCCGTACACTTTGGATGGATAGATAGATGATAATTAAAGAAAAGATAGACAGATGGATAGATAGATATCCAGGGCCGATGCTGCCATGAGAACCTTGCCTCAGGCTGCAGTGAGCAGCTAATTACAAATGGCGACAAGAAAACATGGCAGCTTTTACCTATTTTTGCAATCAAGTTCTGCTTTACAAGAACAGAGTTTAAAAAAAAACATACTGTGTGATAAGCAATAATGGGCCCATTTATTAGTTTATTATACTCTTTTAAAATACCGAAGGAATGTACATATATAAGTAGTGCTTTTGGGATGACTTATCAGAAATTTCTACAAAAACCCTAATAGTCCCACTCATCTCTTCCGCTTCTTGCTACCCCATTTCTGAGGCTGTGCAGGGGAGCTGATGGCACTCAGCAAACAGCACTGTAGGATAGAAACCACTCAGCAGCTAGGCTGACCTGATAGGGAACTGAATCCTGTCTGTGCAGTGCTGTGATTGGCTATCCCTTTCCTACAGTGCTTCTGGCAGGGATCGTTAGAACAGCCACACCCCTCATTTCAAACATGGACAGCCACTGCAGCAGTTCTAGAAAGGAGCTCCAGTTAAGGGGCCATTTTTTTAAAAAGATATAACATTTTAACCCAAATTAAAACCAGCATCTTATATCATTCATTACTGCCTACAGGATAGGGATGTAGCGAACTGCCGATTTGGTGTTCGCGAACGCCGTTCGCGAACACCGGCAAAAAATGCGAACGTTCGCGAACAGTTCGCGAACTTCGAACACCCACTAAAATCGTTCGATTCGAACGATCGAAGGATTTTCATTCGAATCGAACGATCTAAGCCATTCGATCGAATGCTTTTCATTCGATCGAATGCTTACAATCGTTCGAACGAATGGAAATCGTTCGATTTTTAGCGGTCGAAGGAATTCGAATGGTCGAATGGTCGAACGATCGAACGCGAACTCAAAATGCGAACGTTCCCAAACGTTCGCGAACATTCGGCGGACCGCGAACTAGTTCGCGGGCGAACAGTTCGCTACATCCCTACTACAGGATTAGGGAGATTTTTAGTTATGCTATATGCCTCCTTTAAAATAACAGATAGTAGATGGCATTTGAATTTGTTTTAAGATGGGTGAATAAGTCATTGCTGTTTTTTTTCTAATAGTCTTGGCAGCTTTGTTTGTAGCAAGATATATTACATTATTAACAGTGTGGCACAATCTTTGGATATTCATGTACATTGTCATTATGATACTGCCTTGGAGACCACGTAGCAAGCTGACTCAGGGTGTATTGAGAAGCAGTATAGAGAGTCTTCTTGCAGCTAGCATCTCAAATTCCATGCAAATTGTGTGTGTCTCCATATGTTCAACCACTGTTAAATGCTAATGTCCAAACAAGATCCCATGTGGGATCATTAAACTCCAGCTGAGAGAACTATAAACACACAGTCCCATATATTTTGTCTACTGTTAAATGTTAAATACGGTTAAGGAACAGTCAACAATAATGGATGTACTCAGGGCCGCCATCAGGGGGGACAGGGGGGACAAGTGTTCCGGGCCCGGGCATGAAGGGGGGCCCGGCAGTGCTGCAGTTTAGAAAGAGCCGGGCCCCCCCTTGCCAGCGCCGAAGATCTGCGGCCAGCCTAACAGCCGAAAATGCGGAAGTGCCAAAAAGCCGAACAGCCGAACTCCCGAAGCGGTGAAAAGACCCAAAGCCATGAAAATAGCCGAAGCCGAAGTCCTGAAGCGCCGAAAAGACCCGAAGTCATTAAAACAGCTGGAATTGAAGTCCTGAAGTTGCGAAAAGACCCAAAGTCACGAAAGGAGGCAAAGTTGAAGTCCTGAAGCCACAAGTTCAATTCTACTGAATACCAATTTGTGTTTTTTTTTTAATCCCCTGGCCACCCATGTATTATTTTAATATTCTATAGGCCCATGCCACAAATGTTTTTTTTTTAATTTTTGGGGCCCTGACCGTCAATAGCATTTTATAACTTGTGTGTGTGGGGGTTACTTTTCTCGCGCTGATGTCTGTGTGGTCTTTTAACTGTGATGTGGAGTGGTCAGGGTCTGGGGCAGGGCTTGGGTGCCAGGGGGCCCCAAAAATGTTGTTGTATGGACCCTGTGCACATGTTGAAAGCAAATTCAGACTTACTTAATTCAGACTAACTCAGTCCATCAGATGAATGATTGGATGACATGGTGGGATGCCATGCTCACCTTTTAGTCTTGGGCTGCATCCCAGTCAGACACAATCCTGATTCCAAAGGGATTCTCTGTCTAGACCCATCCAAAACTGAAAAGTCATATCCATCCACCGGCAAAATTAGGCCATAAATAGACATCTTTTCTTAGTGGATGGTGGCTACAGTTCATCAGCAGTTAAATGAGGATGGTCAGCATGTAAACCATAATATCTCTGCATGTATTGCCGATCGTACGATTTTCAGAGGGAGACTGTCACTGGCTTTGGTCGGACATAACTTTCGTATGATTGCTGTCAGGGGCAGAACATCGGCTGATCTGTTCTTCTGTACTTTATTTGATCGGAATGGTAAGTGGCAGGTCGGGAGATGGGGAAGTCCGATCGTACGATGATTTGTACGATCGGATCTTTGCGTCTATGGCCAGCTTTAAATATCAGGCAGAAGACCTTCTCAGCCCTGCCCTGAAACTGGCCCTGTTTTCATGATATACTAATTATCCCAATGATCCTGCTAAAGGAGCTTTTACAAATTAGCTGTTTTCCGTGCCTTCTTTATCTCATCGTATTTATTTCATCCATGGAGTGGCACTGGGAGCTTGAAGTGTGACTTAGAGAGGTGGCTGTGTAATGAGACTAATAAGTGGATTTGAATGGTAGAAGCAATTTGAGTCTTGTATACCGTCAAAGAAAATTTTAGCTGAGAGCCTTGTAATTAGACTAATGATTGCAACACCCATTTCTTCTATTACTATTCACGACCTCGAAGGAAATCATTATGTTAAACACTTTCAAGATTTTTGTTGCGCGCAAGTTAAGGGGAATTGCAAAAGATAGTTCAAATGCAGATGTAGCAATGTGTCTGAATAAGATGAAGGTTACGTATCTACTCATCCTCAGTTAATTGAGTAATAGCACCATAAAGCAAAAGGCGGTGACTGCAGGAGCACCAGCAGCAGGAGGGAGATTGGCCTTATGCTCAAAAGAAGATTCCTTTCCCATGGATATGAAAATGGAAAGCAGGCATGAGGCAGGAAGCTTTGCTAAATGTAACAGACATGAGACAGCTTGGACCACTGGATGGGGGGGGGGGGTAGGGTGGGAGAAAGTATTTACAGATACCAAGAGATCTGATCATCTAAATTATGTGTCAGGAAATGAATTCCTAACAGCATCTCTGGGGCACAGGTTCAGCTGTCGGATCCTTTCACAGGGCGACATGAGAGAGAAAAGAAAGGGACAATTTGCACATTTAAAGGAATCTTTAATTCCAAACCCAATGCAAAAATGCTATCTTACTCATTAAGAAATGACAGCTGCCTTTGAGACTAATAAGTGCAGTTACCGTCACATGATATGCTGCTATACAGTATGGTTAGGAAATCATCATGGTGATAATAATGTGATTATTATTGAACTGCCATTGTTATCATCATTCACTTTAGCTTTGCAAGCTGACAAACATATTCTGTCTGTGATGCTTATAATAAGGACAGGATCGGGGGTAACTGAGAGGGGGTTGGTCAGTGAAGGGAATTTTGAAGTCACATTTGAGAAAAAATGTAGATAACTCCACCAGGTGTAGTTAAACTAAAACGCTCAAATCCTACCTACAGCTGGAAGGCCACCAGTAGGGCATCTATATCACTTTAATCATGTGTATTTTTATTTACAAAAGGGGGCCCCTACCAACCTCTGGGTCCACATTTAATTTTCTTTCTGCCTTGTCCTAAAATTGACTCTTTATGTGGGTAGGTTTTGGTTATACAGACACCTCAAGTTCCTGCCCTAACTCTGTAAGAAACCCAAGGAAGTCAGGTAGCTATGCTTGCATAGGGGAAACAGCCATATCAATACCTATGGATTACATGAGCTGTATATTTAAAGTAATGTGGCAAAAACAGACATACTGAGGGTAGGAAGAACCTTGATTTATGAAATATGACATATAAATATTCAGTGTTTGAAGACAGGTATGGTAGCATATTGATAAAGGGGAAGGAGTTCTTCTTAAAAATTATGTACACTGGTCTTGTCTCCCATCTCCTTCCATGGTGAGAAATGTTCATTACTGGATTCCATCAGTCAGTAAAATGCGGGGGCTGCGCTGTTGCAACAGTGCTTGAGTTTTGTGTTACATAGCTGCTCCCATTTTTAGCAGCAGTTTTAGCAGCAGAGACAAATCATTTGGAGTTTTGCAGTTAAAATAACATTTTGCAAAGATGTGCAACAAAAGAATCCATTTTTTCTAGTTACTGATAGTAAATAGGAATTCTTAAAAACACGCATGGGCTAAGATTAAAAGGGACAATCTACACCCCTTTTTAAATTTCATACTTCCTGGTTCTGCCGAGTAAACTAATTACAAGTCCACTAAAAGGCATTCTGTTAATGAGCTATTTCCACAGCTTAAGGAAGGGAAGGATTTGTTTGTTCAAATGGTGATAACGAACTTTGAACAAATCCCTTTGTTTATAAAGGGAGATGGGACAGGAAGTCCAGTGAAAAGAATTCAACTAGAGCTCTATAATTATAGTTGCAGAATACATAATCAACTAGGGTTGCCACTTTTACCTGAAGATGAGCCAGACAGGGGCAGAGTCAATGATGTCAGGGTCAGATCAATGATATATGGGGCAGAGTTATGAGGCAGCATGCAGGGATTTGCTGCATTTTCAGTGTGGCAGCGGTTTGTTTGGTTTCAGATAAATGAAGCATCAAAAGAGGAAATTTTGATCCAGACAGTTCCCTTCAAAAACAGGAATGTCTGGTTCAAAACCAGACAGGTGGCAACAATATTGTTAGCACAAGTCCTATTTATTGTGGTTATTTTTAGAAAAGTATTTTATTTAGGTTAAACTGTCCCTTTAAGTCGATACTAGATCTTCATTGTACATAATGTGGGTCACAGTGAATGTTTAGGAGTGTCGGAAAGGCATAGAGAATAGTGACTTGAATTATGGTGTTTGCTCCTTTATTGGATACTGACATTGATCAACAGAAAATAACAATGCTGGTCCTTTAGTCTACTAGAAGTTATTTTTAATTCATTTACGTTTGATCATGGATAGTTATACTACTTCTATTAGTTTAATTAGCAGGCTTTGTCCAAGCACATCTGTGAATTTCTATTTCAAGACTTGTTAAAACCTAGCAGAAGATTAAGGAAGGATGTACAGAATTCAGTTTCCTGCACAAAAAACAGTTTCCAAAGGTTTTACTGCTCCAGTCAAACAGAGCTGTTATGTGTGCAGTCCTAGGCAGGTCCTGCTAAAATCAGATCTTCTGGAGAGGGTCTGGAGCTCTTTATCCAGCTCTTTATCACAGCCAGCAACTCTTAAATGAGAACTATAATTTCTGAACTCACACACACACACACACACACACCCACACATATATTGTGGTAGAATAACCAAAGAAATGTGTAAAAAGGTGAGTTTTGCCTTTAATTTCCCCCAATAGGAAATGAAAGCTGCAAGGGAGATGTTACAAAACAGGATTTTGCTGTCTAGCCCTGGAAGCTACAGTGTTCTGGAAGGAACAGACAAGCCAAACAATCCATTCCAGTGGTCCAGGTTGCATGTTGGAGCTCACTTTCCACAGGAAGTTTGTCCAGTGGAAAGATATTTAATTGCAGTGAGAGTGTTAGGAAGGTGTCTCTGAGCAGGGCATAGCAAGACGGTTACCTGTGTTAGGGACTCCAAGAGGGACTGGGGGTGCTGCCTGATACTGCAAGGAGCAGAGTGAGACATAGTCAGGTGACTGAGAGTCTAAAGTGATTGAGGAAAGTCAGAAGGTGAGACAGGCCAGAGGCTGGTGAGCTGATATCCCAGGAGGGGAGAGTCAGCAGGGTTTAGGGAGAAGCCCAGAATATTCTAGAATGTGGTGAACGGTAAGTCGGGAAAAGTTTTGAATGTATGCTTTTAAAATACTAATTGAACTATGTTCCTGTTACCTTTATGTTGACCTACATACATTTTTACTTTGAGCCACCATTTTGTGAAGATCACTATTGACCGTAGTGATGAGTGAATTTTATCGCCAACAATGGATTTGTGGCGAAATTCTGGATTTCGGCATCTGAGAATTTTTTTTGCAAAACTGCGGCAAAAATTTTAGCAGCAGAAAATTTGCTGCAACAAAATTGTCACCAAGACAAACAGTCGCCATAAGCAAAAACGTCCATAAGGATAAAATGCTCATTAACTTGAGCCTCATATAAACCAAAAGGACAGACTTTAGCACAGAAAATGTCAGTTTCTATATGGAGTCATCTAATGGCACATGCTACTGGTAAATCTATTTTTGTAAAAAGGCTTTATGTACAGGACACAGATTTTAAATATGGGCTGTTTTATAGACTCCTGCAATTTTCAGGGGTATAGATTCCATTTAAAGGAAACTATAGCCCCAGAATGAATACTTAACCAACATATAGTTTATATCATATTACGTGGCTTTTTAAAGAATCTTACCAAACTGAATTATAGATATCAGTAAATATTGCCCTTTTACATCTTGTACCTTGAGTCACCATTTTATGATATTCTCTGTGCTGCCTCAGCGATCGTCTGACCAGAAATACTGCAGCTCTAACTGTAACAGGAAGAAGTGTAGGTGTAAAATACAGAACTTTGTCAATTCATTGGCACTTGTGATCTAACATGTATGTGTGCCCTTGTTTTGTTTGTGTGCATAGTGAATCATATGATCCCAGGTGGAGGTCCTTAGTAAGGCAATTTTCTATTTAGAATATCCAATTGCACATATTACTAAAAATGTTTATTTTTATGAAAATTGTTTATTTAGATATGCGCTATTTTATGCAATATATTTTTATAGAGACCTACTTTGTTTAGGGGTATAATAGTTAGAATTAAGATGTAACCAATAAAAAAGCAACAGGACTCATTTTCTCTCCCTCAGCCCAGAGCAAATGCAAATAGGAGGTCAAAGACATTTCCCATGTGAAGCCATTGCTTCAAAATATTCACTTGCCCCATGCTTACACTTTAGCCTTTTCTTTTGTAAACACAACATTTCTGTGAAATCGACAAATATTATTAAGATCCAGGAACTGGTCAGATTGGATTGATTTAACTACTATGTAACCTACTAATAGCAATTGTTTATGGGTTGTAAACATGGCCCCATGCTAATAGTGGCCTCTTCTCCAAAATGAAAAAGAACAGTGACTGTTCCAGCCACAGTCACAGTATTCCTTTAATAGAAAACCAAACAATAGGAAATAGGAGTATAGTCACATTTATGTTTTAAAGATGTATTTTTTTTGAGCATAAACTATGCCCAATGTATTTCTAGTGCATAACAAGTATTTATCATAAAACTGAAACGAAATAAACAACACTGAAGAGAACCTTATGATATTGGAATGATGATTAATAATACAATAAATATTTACACAGCTTAATGGTAATGCTAGCTTTTCCATGCATGGATGCTAATCACAGCTCTGTGTATGCCTTTAGGTAAACTCATACATCTTCTTTTTTTTCCTCTGGCATAAAATATTACATTGTAAGTACCACTAGACAGCCAGTGACTCATTGTGCTTGCAAAGTATTTATATGCAGAGGTACATGTATCATCACTGTCAGAGAATAAAATATGATGTTATTAAGATAGATAAAAATAAATGTAATAGCAAGTTTTTTCACCAACGGGGAAAAAAAATCAGAAAGGAGTGTTTGGTGCAAAAAAAATTGCGGCATGTAACGAAATCATGGTCTAGGGATGTTGATAGCAGGGAATAGGAAAGTTCTCTATTAATGTAATCGGAAGGAAAGTGCATATTTATAAAGGAAATATCTTGGAAAAGGTACATTTAAGGAGCATCATTTTTTTCTCTTAAATGTTACAAATATTTAGAAATGTGGTTTTAAAGGTCTATCCTGTTCCCATTTCTCTTGTCATTAAATCCAATATAATATATAAACATTTCCTCTAACACTGTGCAGATGCCTGCATGTTTCTATGGGCTTATCCACCAAAAGCAGAAAAAACAGGGTCACATTTAATAGTCTTTTGACAGATGTGTCACCTATTTATATAGAATGGGAATGAAACATCAGGCTATGTCATTAGTGTAATGTGGCCCAGTCCCAAAAAAGAAGGTCAAGGGGAGTACTTGGCATTTTGCTCCTTTCGGTTCATTGACTAAATACTCTTTAACCTGCTCTTTCTATTTGTCAGGCTTAAACATTTTCTCTAAAGATTTTTATACTGCATTTAGAGAAAAAACCAACAAAAACTCAACAGATTTCTTAGATATTAAACTGAGAATGTTGCAGTGACCTTTTTAAATAACACAAGTCTTTTATAATATATTCAACAACTCTTCTACAGCCAACCATGGGTGAGATTAGGAGTATTAGATCCACTAGTGCTAATTTGGGAGGAAAAAAACCCATCAATCCCTCCTTTGTGGTACAGAAATTAAGGAATTTTAATGGATAACAAATGATGAGGCTTCCTAGACCATCTCTTTTTTTGGGGGGGGGGTAGTCTAGGAATTCATTGTCCTGCCCTGTGAGTGATGTTGAACGGGAGAACAAATGTTTGAAGGGAATGTGGTAAATCAGTACAATTAGGTTTTCACATTCATAATTGTTAGTGTTGTGCAATGAGTTGTAGTACAGTCAGTCAGAGAGGGGTGTGCAGAGTCAGCAGACAAGATTCTGATTAAAAAGACAGGGGCCAGGACCCTGGTGTACATCCTTGTATGGTTGCAGAACATGGAAGAGTGTGTTTGAAGAACTTGGTTAAGAAAGATGCCATGCGAGTATCCAAAAGAGAGCCTCAACAATAAGAGATTGGTACCAATTGTGCTAGATAACGATTATAATTGAAGAATCACTGAATCCTACCAAAATAAGATGTAGAAATACATTCACATTTATAATACACCTACTCAACTATGGTGCAAAGGCCCAAATAGAGTTTATGGGGTCTATATGAAACCCATAATTTGAATGCAAACATAGAGTAAAACTGTATTAGAAGCTTCTACAAAGAGCTCATTAACACCTATCTTGCATTGAATAGGCCGTATTCAAGGGTCGATTCAACCTTAGTCCATTGTAGATAATTGGTACGAAATACCACACACATTGCAGGTATGGAATAGCAATCTTACATAAACACCATTTTAATCAAATAAATCTAATTTTAAAAGCTGATTTCCATTTTCTCCATAACAATTAAACAGTGCTGTGTACATGATCCCAACTAAGATATAATTAATCTTATTTGGAGGCAAAACAATGCTATTGTGTTTAATCAATGTTTAAATTATTTATTAGTAGACTTAAGGTATGGAAATCCAAATTATGGCAAAATTATTTGGAAAACCCATGGTCACATTTGGATAATAGGTCCTATACCTGTATTAGGGACTAGGGATGTATCGAACTGTTCGCCGGCGAACTAGTTCGCGCGAACTTCGACTGTTCGCGTCCGCCGCAAGTTCGCGAACGTCGCGCGACGTTCGCCAATAGGCGTTCGCGTCAAAATCGTTCGACCATTCGATCGCTAAAATCGAACGATTTTCGTTCGATTCGAACGAAAATCGTTCGATCGAACGATTAAAATCCTTCGATCGTTCGAATCGAACGATTTTCGGATGTTCGAAGTTCGCGAACAGTTCGCGAACTGTTCGCATTTTTTGCCGGTGTTCGCGAACGGCGTTCGCGAACACATACTCGGCGGTTCGCTACATCCCTATTAGGGACATAGTATATGATGGCAAGAATGTCTGTCTTTCACAGGAGGCAAAAAACATTTTATGTTTTAAATCGAAATTTAGTATAAAAACAGAAGTCCTTTGGATTCCAGCTAGGGCTGGTACTATGGAATAATCACTGAGTATGAGCTTTGCAATTTCCTTTGGCTATGTTTTAATTATTTTATTAGCAACTTGACCCTAGTTGCATTATGCTGAGCTTTCCAAAAGGCATCAATTGTTATGAACAAATCATTTCACAAATCCGAGAAAATTCACAGAACGCATTGAAGTAAATTGTTCACAGAACACAGAGTGTTTTTTCCCTGCAACTTTTTCTGCACAAAATACATTGACGTCAATGTGGCTTTTCGCAGCAACTTTTTTCAGCAAAATACATAAAAGTCAATGGGCTTTTTTCTGGTGGAGACTTTAGTGCAAAAACCTTGTCAATGGGCATTTTGTCACAGCAAAAGTTTGCCATGGTTCCGCAATAAGATTCTCCAATGGCGAAATGTGGAATTTAGCCATTAATCCATAACTGGTGACAAATTTTGCTCATCATTAGACAAAAAAATTTGCAAAACCATGGGAAACTTAATGAAACAGCAAAAAATTATGATTAACACATTAATTAACACATTGTGAAAATATTCACTGATGGCAAAATGCTGATGTTGCCAAAAATCCATGTCTGGCTAAAAATGTTGCTCAGCACTAGACATTAAGCCTTATTACTCCATGTACCTACATGAATATAAAACAAGTGTGGGGGTTTTTGCATACTTTATACAAATAGAGGTATTATGGAGGTATTGGTGATATGAGTGGGACAGCAACAGGAAAACTCTGGGACCCCTGAGACATGGACTATGTACATTTATCTGCCACAGCCCTTCACTTTGATATATAACATACTGTATGCCCAGCATCTCAACAGTCATGCTATATTCATTATTAAGCGAACTATAACTTTCTTTAATGAGCTCATGTACAAACTGTTTCATTAGGAAGCATAGAGTGGGCAACCCTGCAGGTGTTGCATTGATTATACATGGTGTTTTTATACATTATTATGTACTAATAAACATGGTTTTATAAATTAATTGAGGCTGTGTTTGCAGGATCCAGTGCACTATAGACCACCACACCAGCCGCTAGTTGGATTTTTGGTTTTACCCCATGTACCTACATGCCTATAAAACAAGTATGGGGTTTTTGCATAATCTACTGTATGTATTATAGGGAAAGCACATCACACAGTTTTATTCACTTATACAGTCTGTCTGGCAAATACAATGTTTCCATGTACATATTTGTTATTTTGCCTATATACTGGCTGTTAAGGGTTTATGTACTAAAGCTGTATTATCTTTGTATGTTATTCTATGAGGTTTGAGACAGGATGGAATTTATTATTAGGGATGTAGCGAACTGTTCGCCGGCGAACTAGTTCGCGCGAACTTCGACTGTTCGCGTCCGCCGCAAGTTCGCGAACGTCGCGCGACGTTCGCCAATAGGCGTTCGCGTCAAAATCGTTCGACCATTCGACCATTCGATCGCTAAAATCGAACGATTTTTCGTTCGATTCGAACGAAAATCGTTCGATCGAACGATTAAAATCCTTCGATCGTTCGAATCGAACGATTTTCGGATGTTCGAAGTTCGCGAACAGTTCGCGAACTGTTCGCATTTTTTGCCGGTGTTCGCGAACGGCGTTCGCGAACACATACTCGGCGGTTCGCTACATCCCTATTTATTATATCTGTTACTCATGGCTTACCCATCCATGAGTAACAGATATAATAAATCTGGCACTATGGCTTGACTGAATGCTTTGGTAGTAGGTAGAAGAGCAGCAAGACCAGAAATTTCTGTGTAAATCTAGAACCCCATGAAATAAAGTATTTTTCAAATAAAGCCAAACCTGTTGTGTCATTTTGTACAGAAATGATACATTATTCACATGAGTTATTTTCCTAGTGAAGCTTACAATCTATGGTCCCTATCATATATACTGGATATATATTTTTTTTTATTTATAAGGAGTCAATTAACTTTAAATGAAATTACCAGGAGGGAACCCATGCACGGGTTGAACATACATAACTTCTTGCAGTTTGTGCCCTGGCTGGAAATGAACTTATTGCCTCAAGGCTACAGTGCTACCCACTGAGCCACATGCTGCCCATAACAAGCAAAATCCAATGATTAGTCCTGAAAATATTACAGATTATGAAGACTTCTGTGGTGGAGGTTGCCAATCTCTAGGACTGTTATGGAAGTCGGGAGGCTGAGCAAATTGAAGGAAAACTGTCTGAGAAAGCCTGTATGGCACTCACCTTAAATGCATAAATGGCTAAAATTAAATATTTCAGCCATTTTCCTTGATAAGCATATCCTGTTGACAATTAAATGTCAAATTTAGTCCCCAAATGCAGAAGCCATGTGTTTACTAAAATAGGGGACTGAATTATCTCTAGATTGTCTGTTCTTTTTATTGTTGGAATTTTAAGGTTTACTGTAAGTCATTTAAGGTTGCTGAAAATTAGAATGGCTAAAGTAAGAATAAAATCAGTGCGCTTGGTTAAACTCTGCATTTAACTTCATATGCTGTTTTACCTTGAAAAGAGGGACAGGAGGGCTATGTGTATGTGTGCTGTACAATTCAACTCTGGCTCCAGGCAGAGAAAGAAACTGCTTCAAAAACTCTGGTTCATTTTCATTAAAACTCAAATGTCTTTACTAAATTCAAGATGCTGAATGCAAACATGTGCTTTATAGCCATTATGGAATGAAGCAACCAGGTATTCACATGGAATACTATAAATCCTCTAGATACAGGAAAGGACAAGAAACACAGCATACTAAAAAACAAGTACATTTAGAGGAAAACGATCATAATGCAGTGTACAAATATAGTAGACTTTATGGGAGTTTCTGGCACAAATGCAGACACCATTTTCCCCCTATAGATATGAATGATACATCTGTGCCACCGATGTTTTCATAAAGTCTGTTCTGCTTGTAAATATACACTAACACAGTCTGTATTGTAAAGGAGAAGAGAAGCAGCCAAGGAAAATTTTACACATTTCCTGGTCACCTAGAAAACCTCACCCAAAGAAAATATCAAATGCATGTAGCTAGTCTGCCTCTTTTGTCAGTAATCAGCATAAACTCTCATACCTACATTATAATAGTGGCTCATTGGATTATGGTAACAATTAGATATTGCAGTACCAACCAATAAATTGCAAGAGTTATTCAACATCCCTTATTAAGTCATTGTCTGTGCTTCATCGCTGATACACATGCAAGTCAGGCTAACTAACTAACTAACTAACTAACTAACTAACTAACTAACTAACTAACCAACCAACCAAAGCCTGATATAAGCTGCCAATATGGCCACTCCAGCAACTTTTTAGCCCATGTACTGGGCCTGTCCAATGGCCTCCTAAATCAGGCTGATTTGATTTTTTGACCTGGGCTCAAATAATCAGACCAACTTGATTTGACCCAGCATATGGGTGGCCAAATCAGACCAAGATCTGTTTTGGCACTAGCTTATCTTTAAGTGTATGGCTAGCTGGACACATATTGCTTCTACCACATAGTTATCAAACCACTGTCCCTGTACACATTTTTACTCTTTGCTTGTAACCCAACATAAGAGATTATAGTAGTTATAATTTGATAAAGAGGCCCACATAAAACAGAAACCTCTAATATACCCATCAAAGATATCTGTTTCTTCAAAAAGTATAAATAAATGCCATTTGCTATGTTGAAATCCAGGTGTTTCACAGTTCTTCTCTTTTTGCATCATTTGAAATCCTGGCAGGGACGGAGGGACTAAACACTGATGTTACAAACTGTAACAACTCCATAGTTTACAGACAGCATGCAGGAACTACATAACCCACAATGCATTGCACTGTGATTTTCTGTTTCTTATTGAAATCTCTTGTGCAGGGAATTGTGGGGTTTGGAGGATGCCGGCTGAGGACAGATGGCTGCTAATACAAAGTAACGGTAGTCAGCCAGATCAGAAGGAAAGCAGGGGGCATAGGTAACTGTTCCAAAACATCACAAATCATGAAAAGTCTATATATTTTTTAATTGACGTATATTGCAAAATTGCTTGAAATTATGTTTATTATGTTTGTGGAGTTCCCCTTTAATTTTTTGGCAGAAGACCAAAGTGTTACAGTAGGGCTGTAGTTTTATTGGAAATATACAAACAAAATTAGGACTGGTTAGTTTGTATACATGATTAATAAGGTTATTTTTAGTGACTAAGGCAATAAGGCAAACATATATGGATGTGTGCATCATGAAAGCATAAAAACTAAAATAGATCTTCCATTTTGCCCAAAAATTCAAATAAGATGAATACTTTTGCCTCTCTTAATCCTTACTAAATTAAACATAAGAATTGTCAATCTGTAGGTCTCAATTATATATGCTTACAAAAGATGCCCCCCAGAAAGCACAGGAGTGCTAGATAATCCCTAATGTGGAATAGACATTATTTTCAACAAAAATAAATAAATCAATAAATAACAGGGGGAAATAGGGTCCATAAGAAAAAATCTCACAAAATACCAACAGTCTCAAAGCACAACCTTTCTACTCATACTTGAAAAAAAGGAGATAAATGATACCATATAGTATTTCCATGAAGAGCAAAGTATTTACACACAGACAATAATATTAAATTAGAAACATAGGGGAGAAGACACCCATGGCAAATGCTAATCAAAAGGAACAACATCTGTACTGTGACTTGGCAATATGATAACATTTATTCCATGCATTGTGAGTGGCGATGGGCAAAGTAAACATCTAGTTGGTTGCTATTGGTTACTAGACTTGGTGACAATTTTGGTACATTTCCCCTATTACTCTACGGTTGTAAATGGTTTAACTGGTTAAATAAAACTCCTGTACTTGTATCTTGCCTAGGGATGGGCGAATAAATTCGCCAGGCGTGAATTCCACGTTTCGCAGCTGGCAGATAAATTTGCAGAACTTTGGTGAAATTTTGCTAGCTAAAATATCCGACTCGTCCAAAAATTTGGGTGTGTGTCAGAATAGTCGTGCACATAAAAAATGTTGCGCATCAAAATTATTCGGATGCTCATTGGCTTTAATGCATTTGGACAAAATAGGCGTACGTATAAAAATTGTCACAGGTATCAAAATTGATGCACGTCAAAATAATTTTGATGCCCATTGACCAATTCGTTTCTCAAATTTTTACAGTTTCGCCAATTTCGCTGGAAATTCGCAAATTATTCTGTGAAGCAAAATGGGACAAATTCGCCCATCACTAATCTTCACCATTTTCCACACACTAGCCTGTGCACCAAAAAAAGGTGTTCATATTCTACCATACTGATACTTAGGGGCACATTTACTCAGCTCGAGTGAAGGATTAGAATGAAAAATACTTCGAATTTCAAAGTATTTTTTTGGCTACTTCGACCATCGGATTGGCTACTTCGACCTTTGACTACGACTTCGACTTCGAATCAAACAATTCGAACTAAAAATCGTTCGACTATTCGACCATTCGATAGTACTGTCTCTTTAAAAAAAACTTCAACCACCTACTTTGCCACCTAAAACCTACTGAGCACCAATGTTAGCCTTTCTAAGCTTTCTTGGATCAAAGGAAAATCCTTCGATCGATGGATTAAAAGCCTTCGAAACGTTCGAACGATTTTTCCTTCGACGTTCGCTCAAAGCATTTGCGGTAAATCCCAGGACTTCGATATTTGAATTAGAAGGATTTTACTTCGAGGGTCGAATATCAAGGGTTAATTAACCCTTGATATTGGACCAATAGTAAATGTGCCCCTTAGAAGTCTACTATTACATTATTAGATCTTTTTGAATCAAATTTTCCTGAAATCTATCTTCCTCACTAATCTGTGTCATAGTAACTTCACCTACATTCATAACACTCAAATCTCAAACAGTTACCTGTAAGCCCATATAGATACTGGTAATTCAATCCTCACAAGTCCTCTGTTTAATCAGAAGGTGAGTAAAGCCATTAAAAATCAGCTGCCTGACAATGCATCAAACACGCCTACATATAGTTGGTATTGTGTAGAGCACAGTGTCATTCTGCAAACCAGCTGGCATCCTCTTTGAATTTCATTTATGCCTTATGCCTTTGGCCACATAAATGATACCAGACAGAGGGATGCATGTATTATTTTTTTCTTCAATGAAGCCATTCATTTGAAGTTTGTTCTTGTGACATCAATGGGATGGAGTTCATCATAGATTCATTTTTGCATTCATTCAGCCGGCTAATTGAAGTCAACAGTTTGAAAGGAAATTTCAGTTTAAATATGCTGAACAGAGATGTCTCCATTATTTTGTTTAATCTAGATAACTCCTTCTGCCGATGGCCTAAATTCTTTAGTGCTAATTTCACAGCCCTGATTTCTTACTAATGGTTGTTATTTTTGCCCACCCACATCTTGAAATGTTCTCATTGCCTAAACAGGAAGCAGTAATTAAAGCATGATCTTTCTTTACTGTTCCAGTGAGAAAGACCCAAAAATAAGCCTAGTCATGGCACTGAATCCAGGTTGCTTTTGTATTTGGAGCCATATACTATATAATTTTGTTTTTTAGATGTCATTCAGTCAAATTATACTTTACTTAAAGTTGTAGCAGTCTCTTCAAGACATAAGATCTAAGCACAGTGCCTTCCCATGGTTTTTGACATTATAATAAGTCTTAAAACTCCAGGTTCAACACAGACAAAACATATATATTAAAAAGCCACTTGCTATCCACAAAAATCAACAGCCATCAAGTCCCCATCAACAGCCATCTTGTTCTTTTCCGATTAGTTTGGTGACATGGAGCTGGTGCATGCGCAGATACTCCAGAATTGACCTTTCTATATATAATTGGCCTTTTCTATATATAATAAATACTGTTGATTGGAATATACAGTAGGTATTTCTGAAGATGATCTTGTTCTCACTCCTACAGGTACACTAGTTCTAAATATGAAGATATAAATGTATTTTCCAACCTTTTCCCAACCATATTCCTGCTCTGTGCAGCTTTAGTAGTTGTTCTGCCCACCTTGAAAATACCCTGAGAAAATACCCAGAGAGGTGTATCATATGGTATTGCATTTAGTTGTATCAGGGATAGCTAGGGTGAGCTTTTCTGGGGGTAAAGCAGCCCACAGCACAATCACACTTATGAGTGTAGTCTCCCTTTCAGCAGTTTATTTTCACTTGCAGCAAATATAGGTGGTATTGGAAACCATAAGATATTATTAGTTAGCAGAGGGAGGAAGTATAGAGAGAAAATAATGAGGGGCCCAGGACAGAGCCTTGAGGAACCTCAACAGAAAGAGGTAGGGGAGAAGATGATACCCCATTGTAATAGACACTGAAGGAACGAATAGTGAGGTAAGAAGAGAACCAGGACAGGGCCATGTCATGAAGGCCAAGCAAATGGAGGGATTGGAGGATGAGAAGATGATCCACAGTGTCAAATGTAGCTGAGAGTTCAACCAGTATTAGTAGTGAGAAGTGGTTGTTGGCTTTAGCTGTTAAAAGATCATTAGTTAGAGCAGTTTCAGTGGAGTGTTGTTGCCTAAAACTAGATTGTAGGGGGTCCAACAGGCTATTGTCAGAGAGGAATATTGTTAGTGGGTTATAGACTAGGTGCTCAAGTAGTTTAGAAATGAAAGGTTAGAGGTTATCGAGATTGCAGGGATCAAGAGAGGGCTTTTTTCAGAATGGGGGTAACAAGTGCATGTTTAAGTTGAGAAGAAAAGATTCCAGTTTAAAGCCAGAGATTAGTTAGGGGTTAGTTAGGGGTTTAATTAGACATGGCTTGAATCCTAACCATACCCTTGAAATGACATATTTTTGTATACAAAACATTTCTATGTGTCGAATGTATTTATTTTTAGAAAGTGTTCTAATGAGAATAAGAGCAAATCTAAATGTCTGTTTAATAAAATATAGACATTCTATTTGCCCCAAAATGTATTATTTAGTTCGGCCTTATCTGAAAATAGTGGATTTATAGCATCCCTAATTCAAATGTAAATATGTTCTCAAATAAAACACCTAATCACAGGAGGTTGCAACTTAATGGAAAATCTCAGCTTTCTTGCCTATATGGGCCTGTATAGATGCACCTCAAAGGCATACACTCTAATTTCTATATGTCAAATGTATTTAGTTTTAGTGCACTACTGCTAAAATGAGAAGCATAGCAAACCCAAATGCTAACAAGATAAAATACAGACATTCTATTTTCCCGAAGTATTATTTATTGTTTCCTATCTACGCCATTAGTTAGGCAGTCTTGTTCATTGTGGGGCTAACTTTTTTACCTCCAGCAGAAAAAAAATATAAAAAGGAATTCCTCTTTGAATGAAAGCATTGAGAAAATTCCTACTGTAGTATTACAGGACGCGGCATATGTGAAATTCACAAGCATGAGTTGATTTTCACATCTAAGATATACCACAGGATGTGAGTTACATTCCTCTATAATGTAGGCTTGTCAAATAGTTTCTGAATTGTTATTTCATTACTGAAAGCCCTAGCTTACGCACTATACACTCTTTCCTTACTTCTGTCGAATACATATTGTGGATTTTTTATACTTGGCTGACTTGCTAGTCTCGAGGCTAACAGACTGGAGAATTAAATGAACCAGAATATGTGCATAAATTCCTGGGCAAGCTTAAATGAGTCCTCTGTCTCAGGTTCAGCAAATAGAAGACTCTTGAAAGTCACTCAGTGCCCCCATTGTGATGATGAGGTTTTAAGATGTTTGTTGACTCATTGAACTTTTTTATCAAGATGAACTGCCCCAAACAACCATGACATTTCACTAATTCTGCGTCTTATAAACTCAATGGTTGTTACTACTGGCAAAAGAAAAAAGGAAGCAACCCATAACACCAACAACCCTTAAACCCTAAACCACTTGAATAAATATCCATGCAACAAAGTGAATAAACATTAAAGCAAAGTAAGGCAGATGCAAACATAAATAAATGCAGAATCTAAAACAGATCATCAAAAATAGTTGACTATCGATGTATGCTTTTCCCAGGTTCCTAGGGCTATAGGTAAAAACAATCTTCAATAAACAAGTAAGCACTTTCAATGAAGCCAATAATTCACTTCATACCACTTATATATATATATATATATATATGTTCAAGTATTCACACTCAAACACAATCTACTGGTGGTGGGTACTGGGTCAAGTTTTTATCCTATACATGAATAAAAATGACTAGAACTTCAATAATATGTTTCAGTGTGGTCTATTGCATATCATGATAAAGGTCCCAAGGAGGACCAAAAATCTTGCTCTAAGTCACTTACATTCAGTTTAAAATCACTTACAGGGTTTTTTTTATAAAAGGCACTGGGTTTGCCCAGGAGCAATAAACCATACCATCCAATTAGCACGTAGCATTTAGTGGTCACCTGTTTAAAAGCAAGCATCTTATTGGTTACATGTAGAAACAATTAGGTAATTTTATTATTGGAGACTGATGTTTTGGCTACAACAGGAGCTTTTCTTAAAGGGGTGGTTCACCTTTAAGTTAACATTATGGGGCAAATTTACTTAAGGTCGAATATCGAGGGTTAACTAACGATCGTTAATTAACGATAGCTATTAACGATAGCAAAGCCTATGGGGACCTTCGCCATAGGCTAACATTGACTTCGGTAGGTTTTAGGTGGCGAACTAGGGGGTCGAAGTTTTTTTTTAAAGAGACAGTACTTCGACTATCGAATGGTCGAATAGTCGAACGATTTTTAGTTCGAATCGTTCAAGTCGAAGTCGAAGTCATGGTCGAAGGTCGAAGTAGCCCATTCGATGGTCGAAGCCAAAAAAACATTAGACATTCGAAGTTTTTTTCCTCTATTCCTTCACTCGAGCTAAGTAAATGCGCCCCTTAGTATTTTATAGAATAGCCAATTCTAAGCAACTTTTCAATTGGAATTTTCAATAATTTGCCCTTTTCTACTGACTCTTTCCAACTTTCAAATAGGGGGAGACTGACCTCATCTAAAAAACAAATACTCTGCAAGGCTTCAAATACCTATTCATATTCCAGTCTTATATAGTTACATAGTTAAATTGGGTTAAAAAAAAGTCCATCAAGTTCAACCCCTCCAAATGAAAACCCAGCATCCATAAACACACCCCTCCATACTTTCACATAAATTATATATACCCATATCTATACCATACCATAAAGGTCCCACCCCTTCCTGCTTCATTTTTTTACTATTAACATATTTTAAAAAAAATTGGATTCTTTTACTGCTCAATATCCTTTTCTATATCAATTTTAGCTTTCCTTATATAATTTTTGCATGATTTATTGGCCTCCTTGTAAATGAAAGCCTTAAAAGCCTCTCTTTTCTTACCCACCTCAACACCAACGCTTCTATTGAACCAAAAAGGTTTTGCTTTGCAATGAAGTTCCTTGCTTACAAGTGGAATATACTGACAAGTATATTTATTAAGCAGCATTTTAAACACTTCCCATTTTTGTTCAGTGTTTAATCCTGTGAAAAGCACTTCCCACTTAATATGAAATAAAAATTGAAATAACTCAAAAATTACAAATGATAAAAAAATGAGATGCTGTGTTTTTATATTCGGGCTTTTTAGCCCTCGGGGTTTAATAAATTCCAAAAAATTTGTGATTTTTTAAAAGGTCCGATTTTATTCAGGAATTTTACGGATTTAGGGGAATTTCGAAAATTCGGAGCTTAGTAAATAACCCCCTTAGTGTTTTAGTTACTCCCTTATAGAATTGCCTCTGCAACAGAATCTCAAAACTACAAATAATAAAAAAATGTAAACTGCAAATTGTCTCAGAATATCACACCCTAAATCATACTAAAATTTTACTCACAGGTGAACAACCCCTTTAAACTGAACAAATACAAACAACTTGTGTCTAATTAACATGTGAAGGCAGGAAAGACGCTAGTCGTGATATTATATTAAATTACCAACGTGAGACAAGATGAGCAAGAAACATTTGCATATAGCATTTGTTTTGGCATCAACAATACAAAATTAACATTTATAAAGAAACACTTAGGAATTAACTATAAATGCCCATGGGACTATGTTAGTAATGCTGTCTGGTATTATACCCAAACAATAAATTATACAATATAGTAAGCCCCACATCAGAAACAGAGAAAAGGTGCAGTGTGATAATGAATACCATAAGGAAGATAAAAAAACAAGTGTATAGAAGAACTGCAAGCCCCACCTGCACTAGTCACAGTATTAGTAATGTCAGGGTCCATTAATAATCAAAGCAGCAGCTGCGTTACTTATTGGTGTGACACTAGTGCAAAATCAGGAGCATAAAGGTTGAGGTTTAAAATAAACCCACTTGATCACTGAGCAAACTGGATACTAATGTCTAGTTGACAGAAACCTATAAAAAGAAAAGCGAAGCTATAACAATGTCTTGTCAACTAACACCAGCTTTAGCACTATTAAGGATTATAAACTATGCACCATCACTTTATGGGTTGGTAAGTGGATAACAAAAAGTTTGTAACCTTATCAGTATATCAATATAAATCAAGTCATGGCAGAAATTTTCTCGAATGCTACAGGGAAGATTTATCAAATTGTGAGTTTAGAGCTCACTATAAAAAAACAGACTTTCTATTCATTCCTATGGGATTTTGGAATTTGTATTTAACAGAACTTTAACTTTCACTCATTGATAAATATGATTCTAAAAATCTTACAGGATTGAATTAAAAGTAAGTGAATTTTTCTGTGGTGAGCTGTAATCTCACATTTTATAAGAAAACTATAACCCCCAAACAATGTAGATCTTTATAAAAATATATTGCTAAACAGCTCATATGCAAAACCCTACTTCTTTATAAATCATAATAATATACTTTTTTTAGTAGTATGTGCCATTTGGGTATTCCTAAATAGAAACTGCTGCCCCCTGGGATCCTACAATTCATGGTGCACACAAACAAACCAAACAAACCATACGTTAGGTCACTTGAGCCAATTAATGGACAAAGTTCTGTCTTCTGCTTCCACACTTCTTCCTGTTACATTAAGAGCTGCAGTATTTCTGGTCAGGTGATCTCTGAGGCAGCACAAAGAGACAATCACAAAATGATGATTGAGGTAAGAGATGTAAACGGGCAGTATTTACTCATATCTATATTTCAGTTGGGTATGATTCTTTAATAGGCCACTTAATATAATATAAACTATGTGTTGCTTAAGTATTCATTTGGGGGGTAAAGTTTTCCTTTAATATATCTGCCCCTTAGTATGAGCTCATGGCAGCAAGGCTGTTATTATAGTATTAAAGGACCAGTAACATCAAACAATTAAATTGTTTTTAAGTAATAAAAATAGTAAACTAGTAAAACTTCTGTGTTTGCTTCAGTAACACTACTATTGTTTATATAAATAAACTGCTGTGTAGCTATGGGGGCAGCCATTCACAGGAGAAGTTACACAGCAGATAAGCTCTGTAGAACATAATGTTATCTGTTATCCATTATTTATCCTGTGCAATATAGCATTTTTTCAATTTCCGCCATTGCTACACAACAGCTTGTTTATATGAACTATAGTAGTGTTTCTGAAGCAAACAAATCAGTTTTACCAGTGCAGGGCAACACTACATGATATTTTCATTACTTTAAAACACTTTCATTTTTTGGTGTTACTGTTCCTTTAAGTAGAGCTTTCCTGCTACTGTTTACACTATCTAACCAATTCTTTCTTCAGCTGTTTAATACAGTGGGGTGCCACTGGGGTGTGTTGCAGGAGTATAGACTAATACCATTATAGGGCACACTTCAGGGTAAGCTACATTGAAATCTATTATATTTCCTATATTAAAAACTTCAATAAAATATAATGGGGGAAATAGTCAACCAAAAGCCATAAAAACATACAGATTTAATTTCCAGTTATTCAGCAGGTTGCAAGTTAGTATCTATTTTATTAAGAGAAATCTAAATCTAATAGCTTGTGTAAAAGTAGTCATTTGGCTAGATATATTTTCAAAATCCACACAGCATCTGAAATTTTGGTGAAATATTTTTAACAGCAACAATAAACTGCATACACAATTAGCCTCTCCTAAATGTCCTACTTCTTTCTGCTTAAAGGTTACCTAGCAAAGGAAACAAAAGGAATGAAGGGTTTATACTGCTGGGTTAGAAATTTTAACCTCAAAATAGGAAGCTGAATTATGGGTGAAAATTAAATTAAATAGGAAACAGGATGTCGAATGCTGAAAAGGCATTTATTTTTTCCTATGTGTTTTAAACTCGGTAGTTCAAGCAAACCTACATGTCATTGTCCACCGACATTAATGGAAACACTATATTTCTTGGCTGGTCTGCGTCATTCAAAAACTCACCAGTGATTCTTAGTAGCAGCAAACAAAATGTATTTTATGTCACAGCCCTAACAAACTGCACATTCAGGTTAGACATTAAAAGCAAAGTTAAGGTCCAGAGGGAATGATTTGCATTTAAGATGCATTACAGATTATAGAACTAGCTGCAAAACATCAATTACAACTGCTAGACCCATAGACAAGATCCCTGTGGCTCACAATCTGCTTGCATTCTTCAGGCTTGCTGTGTGGGAGCAATTTAATTTTAAGGGAAAGTAACTTTGAATTTAGTATAACTTTCTAATAATTATTGTACAGTGCGGCATACACAACAAAATCTATATAAATGGAAAATATACATAGATTAAAGGGATTTAGAAATGATATTAAATACATTAAACTGAACTATAAAAATCGAAATTATACAGCTACATTGAACCGCGTAAGAGAATTGTTCAATTATATTGGAACTGTGACCTTTTTGTAACTTCAAGTATATTACAATTGTAACAAAGATAGACTTTTTATTCATTACCTATGGTCAATGTTATTTAGCGTTAGAAAAATCTGCCATTTAGACAATTAAGGTGTGGCATTGAACTCCACTAAATGTAATACAAGTTATGACACCAAATTTGGGAGCAAAAAAAATTTGCATGCACACAGGGGGCAGAGCCAAGCTTCTCATGTGAGCAGCTGTGTTTTCAGGAGCTCTCCATCAAACAGCCCAAAAAGGTGACCCTAAGAGAAGATTAAGAGCCTGGAATTGCTGACAAGTCATGGGACCAAAAAATCAGGCAAAAAAATACATCAAAAAGGTGTCTGAATTCTTCACGGAACAACACAGTTTGTAAACAGGAGCCATCTTGAACCAGAAAACAGAGCAGCGAACAGTGACCAACAGTGCTGTTCCTCCTGCCACCACTGCCAAAATTTAGAATATCTCTACAGCACGACTTTAAGCGGCTCATGGAAGAAATTAAAAGAGAGGTAAAAGACTTACCAGAGCACACCAACCATATTGAGCTCAAAATAGAATTTGCATCAGCGCAAAATGAGTTGACGGATTCCAAACAAATTATGGAACTGGAGCTAGCCAAGCTAACTGACAAGGTGGCAGACCTGGAGAATAGTGGAGTGAATCTGACCCAATTCGCTTCTCCAAAAATTTGCAAAACTGCAAACATTTGCCCAAATGCATTGAAGTCTATGGGCAGCAACATTTTTGACGTGCAACAAATGTGGGGCATTTTTTAGTGGGAAACTTGCCAAAAAATTTTGCTCATCACTTTTCCAGATACACTGCAAATTTTGCTGAGGCTGCCCCTCGGGATGTTCTCACTACACTGCACAATACTGGCACTGGTAAAAAAGAAAGATTGATGGCCATAAAAATATGCAGATCTTGAACTCTACACAGATCACTCCATGGCCACTCTGGCAAAACAGAGGCCATTCAATGAATCAACCAAAGCTCTCAGGGAACATACAATCCCATACAGGTGGGCCTTCCCCACCAAACTGGTAGTGACAAGGAACGGAACCCCCTATACATTCACTTCTCTGGAGGAAGCCAAAAAAGTGATGCAAAATGGCTGAACAACAGGCTGGACAGTGGAGTTAACAGAGAGATCACAGGTGACACCCGACGACCAGCCTCCCCTGTGAACCTGGAAACAGAATGGAAAACTGCATAAAAACACCCTGACACCCTCCAATAACCTTTTATATCCTACTTGGGAACGGGCATTTAAAGGAGGAGACCTAATGTTCTCTACCCCCCACTCTACCTGTTCGACAAACAGGACACCTGGGTGGTGTTCACAACTGCATTAAGACCTCAACTGCGAACTCCCAGCATTGAGGCCACATTTAACCACTTCAGATTATCACTTGTCTAGTTTTTGTTATATGTTAACTATAAGCATTTTATAGTGCTGAATCCATGGTTAGATTTGTGTCTCTTAATGTGAGAGAATTAAAAAACCCTGAAAAACACAATCTAGCACTGAAAGAGTTCGGCAGATTACATGCAGAAGTGCTAGTAGCACAAGAAACCCATTTTATAATAGAAATTACCCACACAATTCCATGCATATGCTCCAACCAAGTCAAAAGGAGTATAAATATTGACATCTAGACATCTGTAAGTGGCATCTGTAAGCGGGTATTACAGAAAATATACTCAAAGCGATTATGCTTCTCTTCATCTACAAAATGACGGGTTCTGGAAGCCCTTTCGAATGCCTTTAGCATAACAAATTGCATGTTGTCAACCCTTATCTTTCTCAGTTATGGTGGAACCCCTCGTGGAGAGCATCTGCTCTCACTCGGGAGAGTGAACTCAAGCAGCAAGCGAACAGCACAAGATTTGTCTATCACAGTGCTGTCCAACTGGCTGTCCCCCTTGTGTCACCCCCCACATGAAAGTCTATCATATGTGTCTGCTTACCATGTGTAAAATTTAAAATGTATCACTGTAGAGATTAAGTGGCCCCCACATTGTTTACAGCTCAAAGTCAAACAATAAATGCCTGCATTGTTCACATATGTAATCCCCCTGCACAGTTCACACCTGTAACACATCTATTGATCACGTAATTCACACCTAATGTAAACTGCCCACATAGTTCACCTGTTCACACCTAAGGTGTTTAATCATGTACTTGGGGGGGGGTTATCCTGTGTTATCCACAGGGGAGGATGAGGCATATGGATTTAAGGGTATGTCTTAATATGACAATTTTTCACATATGAGTGATAAGCAATATTCCTGCAGTGTGCACGAACAATTTGGTTTTTGGTGTGCTACCACCATTAATGTGGACATGGTCTTGTCGTAACATGGGTGTGGTTTAAAGTGGGTGGGGTTTAAAACCAGGGAGTGGCTAACACTAACACTGGCTTCCATTATCTCCCTCCACTATGTAGGCCAGAAAAATTCCGGCCATCAGTACAACATAAGTTGGACAGCACTGGTCTATCATATAGTCCTGACCTTAACAAATTCAGCCTCATCACCAGCCAACATACCGAAGTATCCCATTATAAGATCAACCATGACAAGACATAGGCTCTTCCGAAAGGTCTTAACCCAACATAACTAAGCAACTGAAGCAGGCATATAGATTTGACTGGTGAGACATTTACATAATTAAGGGTGAAGATCCACAAAACCTTTAGCTTTACATACAAGCTGATCTTTCTCCTGTTATTTAACACTACCTGAGCAGATTGCAATAAATGGCAAAAGCCTGAGCTTTCCTGACTAGGTACTTTTTGAATATTTTTTTACATAAAAATCCATACATTCACTTTTTCCACTCTGTGTGTGCATTCATAGGTTGGTGCTGTGCCTGTAGGTACACCAAGAAGAAGGAGAGAATGGGAATGCGTCAAACTTTTCTCCAACTGCATTTCATTATCCCTGTGTACCATGTTGGCCACATACAGAAATACCTATAAAATTTGATAGCAGATATGTGATGGGGTTTGAATGGACTTGTAGAGGGTGAAAGGCATAGATCTGGGGCCTCTTTTATAAAGCTAGAGGCAGAGTGAATATTGCAAACCATAGCGTCATATTTTGTGTTTTGCAGACTGGCTTCGGGCGGTTGTGCCTACAGACAAGTATTTGCACTCTAAGACGCATTGTATTCATAAGAGTAGTCAGTATTCAGTGGGTGCAAGACACAGGAAAGCCCTGTACTAACAGCCTGTCTATGACAGCACTTTGCTCTGCAGCTTGCGCTGAATATTAGTGCAATCTGCATAGAAACCCCATTAGCTCAAGTGTTAAGCACTTGCAACTGTGGGATTTGTAAATGAGGCCTTTGATATTTTGGCAGCCATCTTGACAACTGGACCCATTCAGCTTATGTACTTACTGGCCAAAGAACAGCAAATTTAACAACATCATTCCAACCAAAAGTTAGGCTCATTTTAGACCAATACACAAATACCAATACACAAAGCAGCTGTGTCTCTGGTTAGGAGAAAAATATAAGTAATGCTTTATTGTTACTGTAATGAGATTAATTTGTATTTGATCACAGATATAAATCACAAGAACCAGATGCAGTTCTGTTTTTAATGTATCACATAAAAGGACACATTTTGATTTCCTGATATATTCTCTTTCTGTTTCTATGTTTTCTTTTGAAGGCTTTTATCTGGAGTATAACTAATGACTTATTAGAATTTTTACTAATTTGCAGATTCACAGATCTCTTTAGAAACATATCAAACCCATTTGCAGATTGTTAAATATGACATATAGTTAAATGTGTGCAAATTTCACATTGAATCTGCTAATGCTGTTTTCTGTACTAGAGCCTGCTGCAGCAGAATCTTCTTGAATCTGTTACTGTTTTATCTCTGCATGATTATCACATTGCATGATTTCTTTTTCCTTTTAAATTTGAATCTGCACTCTCGTTGTCAAGCCATTGTTTCCATTTTCTTTACTGCTTTCCATAAAAAACTACCACTTTTGTGCTTTCTCTCATTGTTCTTCCTGTTTCCAATACCCTACATTTTAAAAATAGTTTTAAAAATGTTAACCAGTTGGATGTATGTAGCACCTATTATCAGGGTCGGAATGGAGTTAAGGCCATACACGGGCTGATAAAAGCTGTCGACGGACCGAGTTGACAGCTTATTGGGCCCTCTGACAGGCTTCCTTGACCAATATCTAGCTGAAAATCTGGCACATATTGATCAGACAGGTTTAAAAATCCAGCAGGAGAGAGTACTGCATATGCATTTTTATGTAGTTCTTGTGTTGATGGCCTACATCTCTGTCCTAAAGCCCAACAATCAAATCAGCCCGATAATGCCCACCTCAAGGTGGACATATTGGTGAAACATTCGCTCATTTGACTACTTCGACAAGCAAGCAAATCTTTTAATGTATCAACAGTTTAACTCACATAGGCATATACCTCTGACTTGTGCCCCCCTGCAGATGGTTTAGGAGTGCAACTGGTGGAGTGTGGTCTGGGGAGGAACAATTCATAGCAACAGGGGATCGATCATCATTGGAGAGTATTTTCGGGCCCAGACTGGAATTCCTGTAAGATGCTATAGACAGTCACTATTAAGTTGGCCTGTAGGGGGCTCTTTGTGTACCTGAAATCCCAGCCTAGACCCGAGTGTTGTGCAAACCAAATGCCCATGAGGTAGCAGATGACTTGAAGACCAAGGGAGGGGAGTGGAAGGATGGGGCTAAGCAGGTTGGGTACATTGGGCTCCAATTCAGCTTGGTCTACGTGCTCATTGTGAGAGATACTTGAATGTCACATTTACAGAACCTAGATTACAAAAAGTGTTTCCCCTTAGTATGACCCCAACCAAACCAAGTGAATTTTATTTCCAGCCATCACCCTTGCACACAACAATTTTATTTGAGTGCAGGACATCACTGCATTATATTTGTATTATTTTAAAACACTTTTGTTTTTTTGATGTTACTGTTCCTTTAAAATACATGCTCTTGGGTCATTTAGTACTTTTACACTTCTGTCCCTGATCTTTGTAATGACCCCCATAGTCTTTAGAAAAGGTACAATTTATTCCTGTCAAAGCTGCTATTGTCTCAAGCTTGCTAGCTATGACTTTTTTATCGCCTCTCATTTTTCATTTATTGTGTCATACAAGATGTTAGCTGGGGACATGGCTTAGCAACCCAGATGACACTGTTATGAAAATATGAGCTTCTAATATGCTTTATCTCAGTAAAATAAGGATCTTTCTAAATATAATCAATTAAATATTCTGTACTGTTACGCTTACCTCTTAGCAGTCTATCTATATTGCAAATTATCTTTTCATATAAACTCTTGATACACAAAGATCTAATAACAGTTGATATCTTTATAATTCTCAAGTTTGGGCCTTAGGTTGAAGTACAACTTGTGGGGTGTTGATCAAAGGAGCATTAATTTTGCACAACTAATGGAGTAATGTAATAAAACACATTACGTTTGCCCAGGGGCAGCAACCTGTGGCAGCCAATCAGGATTTAACATTTACTGTTTGCCTAGGGGCAGTAACCTGTGGCAGCCAATCATCATATAGCATTTACTGGTCACCTGGTGGCTATGGATTACAGTACTTTGAGCCCTTTATTACATATGAGGGTAAGATTGTCTTTGACTGCCATTATTACTACTTCTTCTGCTATTAGCAATGCTGAGCTGCTGCTTATTATAACATTATTATAGTAATAATATGATTCACCCACCTAGATGTTCAGTGGTGTAGTAGTTATCATTGCATACCAGGCAGGGAACTATTGATATCTGTGTGAGTTTCCACTGGGTAGAAACTAGACTGTTTCAAAAAACTGTACAGGCACCTTAATTGCTCCTGCTACAATTGACCTATATAAAGGATGATAATGACACATGTCAAAAATAAAGGGGAACTAGTGGGAAATTGTAATATAACTTTCATTCCCTGGAAATAAAAAACTAAATGCTTTAGCTTTTGAAATAAGTTACTATCCACTATCCCCCTCTCGGCAATCAATCTCTTTTCATGTAGCTTTGTATCAGAGGCGGTTATTTGGAAGGATAGCGCAAATACATTGCCTAGGCAAAGGCATTACACGTTGGTGTATTTGACCTATTTGTCAATAAAAATCTGACTCCGACTCCTGCATGTAAAGAGATAGACTGCATAGAGGCAAGAGTAACAGTACAGAATATTTAATTGATTATATTTAGAAAGATCCTTATTTTTATGAGCTAAAGCTTATTTGAAGCTCATGTTTTCATGACAGTGTCATCTGGGTTGCTAAGCCATGTCCCCTGCTAACATCTTGTATGACACAATAGAAGAAACATGAGAGGCAATAAAAAAAGTCATGGCTAGCAATATTGAGTCAATAGCAGCTTTGACAGGAATAAACTGCACCTTTTCTAAAGACTATGGGGGTCATTGCAAAGATCAGGGACAGAAGTGTAAAAGTACTAAATGACCCAAGAGCTTGCATTTTAAAGGAACAGTAACATCAACAAATGAAAGTGTTTTAAAGTAATACAAATATAATGCAGTGTTGCCCTGCA
Source organism: Xenopus laevis (assembly GCF_017654675.1). Classification (NCBI taxonomy): domain Eukaryota; kingdom Metazoa; phylum Chordata; class Amphibia; order Anura; family Pipidae; genus Xenopus; species Xenopus laevis. Next base: position 65,857,378 of record NC_054371.1, on the reverse strand, counting down.
CTGTTTTTGCTTTAAAAACACTACTTTTGTTTATATAATTAAGCTGCTGTGTAACAATGGGGGCAGCCATTCAAAGGAGAAAAGGCTCAGGTTACACAGCAGATAGCAGATAAGCTCTGTAGAACATAATGGTGTTATCTGTTATCCACTATTTAACCTGTGCCATATAGCCTTTTTTTCAATTTCCACCATTGCTACACAGCAGCTTGTTTATATGAACTATAGTATTGTTTCTGAAGCAAACACATCAGTTTTACCAGTGCAGAGCAACAGTACACAATATTTTCATTACTTTAAAACACTACTTTAAAGCATTAAAAAAAACCTGGGCAAGGTGCAGAGTTCCAGCCCTGTTGGACAGACCAGTGGCGTAACTACCGGGGGAGCAGGGGAGAGATTGCACCAGAGCCTGCACCCCATCAGGGCCCCCCGGCAGCTCGCACACCACTGACTCCGGCAGCAGAAAATGGTGTACGGAGGGGCTGCACGTCCCGCGCCAGGGCCCGCCCCCCTCTAGTTACGTTACTGGGACAGACATTCAGGTTTTAAATACCAAGTGCTTTATTGAGGTATCATAAGCAAAATCACTTTATTTACTTTGCCAGCTTTTTGCTCATTTATGCAAACTATATCACTTAAAGGAAAATAATACCCCCAAAATGAACACTTAAGCAACAGATAGTTCATATCATATTAAATGGCATATTAAAGAATCTTACCAAACTGGAATATATATTTAAGTAAATATTGCCCTTTTACATCTCTTGCCTTGAGCCACCATTTCGTGATGGTCTCTGTGCTGCCTCAGAGATCACCTGACCAGAAATACTACAACTCTAACTGTAACAGGAAGAAGTGTTGAAGCAAAAGACAGAACTCTGTCTGTTAATTGGCTCATGTGACCTAACATATATGGTTTGTTGGTATGTTTGTGAGTACAGTGAATCCTATGATCCCAGGGGGCGGCCCGTATTTTTTAAAATGGCAATTTTCTATTTCTGATTACCCAATGGCACATACTACTAGAAAAGTATATTATTATGAAAATGGTTTATTTACATGAAGCAGGATTTTACATATGAGCTGTTTTATGCAATATCTTTTCATAGAGACCTACATTGTTTGGGGGGTATAGTTTTCCTTTAAAAGGAACAAAAAAAAAAAACAGTAGTGGAATCGAACATTCTTACTGCGTATTTATTCTGTGCTGAAGTCTCAAAATACTTTTTGGCCTCTCTCAGTTTTTCTTTATTAGATATATCTGAAAAGTAGAAATGAATTTTTAGGGGTTAAGGAAAGGCTCTCAGAATGAATTAATGACTATGAATTGAGCAGCGAAATGTGTGGGAGTCCTTCACTTAAGTATATATTAATGGCTGTCTTCTAATAACAATCCAGTCCATGACTTAAAAAAAAAAAAAAAGGCTTCCATTTATGTTTGCTGTTATCTGCACTGAGTTGTACAGTATTTCAGCTTCCCCCTTTTTAGTGCGCCTCATTTTATTCTTAGTAGTGAATGCTGGAGTGGGGGTTTTCTCTCTCTCTCTTTTGCACTCCCTTATCTTTCTTATTCTTTATCAAATGTAAATTCATTCAGCTTATATAAGCACTCCCTTAGGAATGTTGCATTTCACAAATATTTTATAGAAGCGGCATATTTTTAGGTTTCTGTGTTAAAGAAACACAGCGAAAAGCTCAGAAGGAAAATTGTATATCTTAAATTGCTTGATTTTGTGCCCGCAGCAGCTAATTTGCATTTTTGTTCTTTTTTTTTTTGAAAAACGTATTATTTCTATAATACCAGCAAAATTTGAACTGGGTTGTAAAAGGAAACTATTATAACTTGTTTCACATGTGCAAAGATTGTGTGGGGGAAGTGCAATAATGTGGCAGATGCAGAAGAGTCAAAGGTGAGGCTTATGTGCCTTCTGGTGTTCTGCAGTATATATATATATATATATATATATATATATATATATATATATATATATATATATATATATATATATATATATATATATATATATATATACTGTATATACAATATGCCAAATGTCAGATGTCCCTCCAAGAGTGCAACCTACATCCTCTGGTGGATCAACATCATGATCTGATCTGCTGGGCAAAACAGTTCCAGATGTGTTGAGATAACTTTTGGTTTCTGTAATTGGGAAAAAGTAAAATATCCCAAGGGAATAGTGACTTGGTCACCTGCAGTGGGAAGAGGTCATTTTACAATGTCATATGCAGGGAGAGGGGTATATGTGACTAGATAGGGGATTCAAAAAAACAAGATTAACTTGGTATGTAGGGGTTTTGTCTTAACAATTCTAGATAGGCCCATGAAGATCCCTCATCATGTTCTATTGAGTCACCTGATAGTGTAAAATAAGTTATTTATATTAATTTTCAAAATGTTATAGAGTGCATGTATAGTTTTATTTATATAGCGCTATTTGTTTATACAATGAGGAGATCATAATCCGGAAACCCATTATCCAGAAAGCTCCAAATTACGAATGGGCCGTCTCTATAGACTCCATTTTATCCAAAAAATCCAAATTTTAAAAATTATTTCCTAATTCCAACTAACATAAAATTAATCCTTACTGGAAGCAAAACCAGTCTTTAGTGTTTATTTAATGTTTAAATGATTTTCTAGTAGACGTATGGTATGAAGATTTAAATAACAGAAAGATCTCTTATCCAGAAAACCACAGGTCCTGAGCATTCAAGGTCCCATACCTGTACAGCATTGTACATTTAAACATTACAATCATGGGGAACAATACAAAGATTCAACATAAATAACTATATACTTAGGGGCGCATTTAGTAAGGGTCAAATATCAAGGGTTAATTAACCCTCAATATTCGACCATCGAAGTAAAATCCTTCGACATCAAAGTCGAAGGATTTTACCGCAAATACTTTGTTAGATCGATCGAAGGAAAAAATGTTTGATTGAACGATTAAATCCTTCGAATCAAATGATTCGAAGGATTTTAATCCATCGATCAATCGATTTTCCTTCAATCAGAAATAGGTCAGAAAACTTATGGGGAAGGTCCCCGTAGCCTAACATTGGTGCTCGGTAGGTTTTAAGTGGCGAAGTAAGTAGTCGAAGTTTTTTTTAAAGAGACAGTACTTCGACTATCGAATGTTCAAATAGTCGAACGATTTTTAGTTCGAATCGTTCGATTCAAAGTCGTAGTTGAAGGTCGAAGTAGCCTATTCGATGGTCAAAGTACCCCAAAAAATACTTCGAAAATTCTACGTTTTTTTACTTTGAATCCTTCACTCGAGCTTAGTAAATGTGCCCCATAGAAAATTCAAGTTTTTCAGACACTTACTAGCGAAAAAGAAACAAAAACTAGTCCGTATGGCTAAAAAAGGTCTAGTAGGATAAGCGGAGCTACAAATTGACTTCTTTGGGACCTTAAATGTTTCTTCTTGCCGATATTTTGTGTTAGTGATTCAATTGATTTTTAACACTTTTATAAATCTCAAATTTAATTTCTTTTTAGAGAAATAATGTGATTTATGAAAAAATAGAAATGTGATTGTTAGTAAATAGGCCCCTAAGTATGAGATACGAGATGAAGTAGCTCCCTGCACCATAGAGCTTGCAATCGTAGTGATTTTTCTGTTTGCATGAAGAAACCTATCATTGCAAGTCATAGTGACTGATCTGTTTGCATGGAGAAACTAATCAAGACATATTGAAAAAGAGAAGCCTGTGCTTTAAAGCAGAATGCAAATATAGTGGTGAATTGGGGTCTAGCAATTTCCTTCTGCCTCCTGGAATCCATATGTGCTTTATGATAATACAGGTATTTGATCCCAATCTGGAAACCCCTTATCTAGAAAGCATTGCATTACAGGAATGCCATGTTGCATAGACTCCATTTTAAGCACATACTGTAATTGTGATTTTTAATTTCCTTTTACTCTGTAATTATGTAATAATAACACTAGTTTGTACTTGATGGTAAATAACTTACATAAATCTATATTGGTGACCAAAGAATCCTATTGGGTTTCTTTAATGTTTAAATAATTTTTTTAGATTTAAAGAGGTTGTTCATCTTCCAGTACAAACAAATCTAACAAAATAACTGCCTTTTGTACAAATTCTGCATATAGGGAGACATGATGTCTGGTGATTTTAATAGAGTGAGCTCTAATACATCTTTTAGACAAAAGGAGACCCCATATAAGATATATTGGATCATTCATCTACACTTAACTGCTGCATGAAGACAGAATGAGGATAAACAGATGCTGAAAGTGGAATAGTAAAGATAAACTTGAATATTTCAGAAACAGTACAGAATGTTTAATTGATTGTATTTAAAAAATTTCTTATTTCAGTATGCTGAAGTTTTGATATAGTGGCCTCTCCTATATTTCCTGCTATCATTGGTTTACCCTGGTTATGCATAACCCTGTCGTTAATTGGAACAATGGCCGTATTACTTTCTCATATAACATCGCCATTCTCATTATCTTCTAACTTGTTGTGACTCTTCTGAAAGACTCTGAATTCCCATACTTGCCCTCTTCATATTATGATTTTCTGGACATTTTTTGATAAAAAGGGGACTGACTCTCTTCTACTACATCAAATTTATAATTGCCCAATTGATGTCCTTCCTGGATCTCAAATAACTTTGGAGTGAATGTTAAAGGTTTTACAGGAAAACCTGTCCGAAAACCTGGCTATGGGCTACATTTGCAATTCTACTTCTCTCTTTGGTCTTTGCAATGCTCCGGCAACATTTCAACATTTTGTTAATGATTTCTTTAGAGATTACCTGGATATCTTTGTCACCATTTACCTTGACAATATTTTGATTTTCTCTATTTGTCTTGCTGATCATCATATTCACATGAAAAATGTTTTTTCCTAACTTTGTCTTCATCAACTTCTATTGAATTCCTAGGATTCATCATTTCTCCTGACGCAAAGAAAATTCCAATGCTTCATTGGGTTCACACACTTTTATAAAAAATGTTTCATGAATTCTATTACTCAACTTACTTGTCCTAATACTGACTTCCGTTGGTCTCTTCAAGCTCAAGAAGCTTTTGAAATACTCTTTACTTCAGCACCAAATCTTCAGCATCCTGATCCAACCACACCTTTCATTCTTGAAGTGGATGCATTGGAATCTGCAGTAGGAATAGTTCATTCTCAAAGAGCTTTGGAACCTGGGTCACTCCATTTGGTAGCTTTCTTTTCCCGGCAGGTGAATAAATCAGAACAAATTATGATGTAGCTGAAAGATAAATATTGGCTATTAAACATGTTTTGGAGGAGTGGATACATCTTTAAGGGCTGTCCACATCCTATCCTAATTTATATTGACCATAAAAATGTATAAAATATCTCCATACAGCCAAAAGTCTGAGACCTCAACAAACATGGTGGGTGCTTTTCTTCATGAAAATAATTTTCATCTTACTTACCATCCAGGCTCTAAAAATAAGGCTGATGCTCTTTCCAGAATGCATTACTCAAGATGTTTCTCTTATGAGAACCTATCATGGGACTGTTCTTCTTCCACATAACTTCATATCTATTCAATGCTCTCTTTTTGATAAAATTAAACTTTCTTCAGTTTCTATTCCTCCTGTCAATCTAACATCTAAGAATGGATTTCTTTTTTAAAGATAAAATATTAAAGTCAGAGTGAAAAAATTCAAGTTTTTTTCTATAAAATCTGAATGTTTAGTGAAAAAAAAATTAAATTGTTCAAGATGTATTATACCCTGCAAAATTCAGAATCTAAAAATACTCTAACTTCAACCTGGCGATGTTCTGTAGAAGTCAATGGCAGAGGTCCTATTTGCAATTTGAAGATATTATTGTCTGTGCTGGGTTTCGTATGGTAATCCAAACATTTCAGGCTTTTCCTGAAATTCCGATTTTTCCCGAAGCAATCCGAAAAAGTTTCGGTTTTCATGCGACAATCCAAAAAAGTCGTGTTTTTTCCCGATACAATTTTTTAGATTTTTTTAATTGATACATAACAGCAAATTTGTGGATTCTAGTTTATTGAAAAAATCTGATTTTGATAGCCCCCTAAATGTCTAATTAAAAAAAATAATGGCAAACAAATATCTTGGGTCACAAACTACACTGAGGTTACCACATGCATACTAACTGTACTTAATGTTTAATATATAATTAAAGCATGTTAGTATTTAAAGCAATCTGCTTAAATACCATACATAAAACATATAACACACTTTTCAATGGCCCTGATAATAATTTTTTGCTACTGCACCATACGGCAAATGAGTGAAAATGAGAGCAGTCCTTGTTTCATCCTCACACAATAGAGGTAGCTGCTATGAAAAGACTCATTAATCAATATGCAACCCTTTGAACAAACACAAAAAAACACTTATGTATTGTAATGTGTTGCAGCAAGTCAGACATTAGTAATGGTTCTCGTTTTATTTATACCCAGAAGTTTTAAAGAAATAAAAGTGCATTTTTAAAAGTGCCCAGTTAAACATGAGGGCCAGCAGTTAAACTTTTGTATTTATTCCATTTAAATAATGAAGTGTTCTATCCTTTTCAGGAAATTAAAACATTAAAAACGTTAAATAAACATTTATCAAATGTATGGTTCGTTTCGGCAGCCGCAGTATACTTATTTTAAAAAAAATCAAATATGTTGATGGCTCTGTTGGAGATTGACATTTAGATTACTGATTTATTCATTCTAGTTAGCTATAGGCACTTTTGTTTCAGGCTATTAAAGATCCAGTTGAAAAGAAACATTTACGTCATTTATATGTCCTCACTGACTAACGGCAACACTGCTCGATGCTTCTGAAAGCAATTATGTGTGAAGCAATTTTTGAACCTCAAAATGTGCATACTGCTACTGAAAAATGCCTTACCCTTTAAGCAAAACAGGGATTGTTTGTCCATATATTGCAATATTGCAATATTGCAATATTTAAGCAGGCCATATATATATATATATATATATATATATATTTACATTATTAATTATATTACATTACATATATATTTACATTCTTAAAAAGTCATTCATTGGATAAAACACAAAAAAAAAATCGAAAATTACCAAAATATCTTCTTTAGCTGAAAACTCATTCAACATTTAAAGGCTTTTTATCTTTGGAATTGCTTGATGTACTGTGCATTTTATAATTGAAAAATATTATCAGATAATCCCTAAAGAAATGTTTACTTTGCTTCAGTGATGCTGTAAAATTGATTTGATTTGACTCTGAGCTGCCTTTGATGAAACTTGAACTACTCTACCCTAACAGTACTGTACACTTCACTGTGAGGAATTCACACATGGATTCACTGCTCTTAAAAATCTTCATCCTTATTGTTATTCTGCCATGTACAGTATGTCCTTACTTCTTCCAGTGCATCACTATACACATTGTCTGGGATTCCTTTTTAATTAATGCAAGTTCTATAAAATATATTTTAAGAAATCTTAACACCACATAACCCTCAAGGTGGCCATACATGGGCAGATGTAAAATGATAATTCAGCCCTTCAGAATAAATTGGCAAATTATCTACCCAAATATGAGGCCCATGATGGGTCTGCCCAACTAATACCTGGCTGAAAATCAAAGTCAGATATCAATTGGGTATGTTTAAAAAGTCAGGCAAGGAGCCTAAAAGTACAATGATGAGGTCCTCATCCAACATGTCTCTGTAGGCCCTAATTGAGCCAAGCATGAGTGGCCAAATCAGATGCCAAATGAGGGAGCTCCCCATGTATGGCCACCTTTAGGGTGAAGACACGTGTTAATTAATCTCAGTAACTTTTAAAACAAAAGGTGTTGACTGATCACCATCCCGCAATCGTCTCGCTATTCATTGCACTGACTTGTAGATTATCCTATGCCCGTTAAGTAACTGCGATCATGGTTTTAAAAAAAGTTGGCACTTGTGTCTTTGCCCTTACTCCTTTTCTTATGCCTTTTTAACACGTCTGAAAAAGAAGCCATGTCTTTAGCAAATGATCTATGATCAGAAAGATCATTGACTCAACAGATAACAGCTCCTTGTAAAAGACAGACACACATGGAAAAAGAAAGCAAAATATCGCTAGGCATATAAAGCTAATGGCACTTAAGAGCATTTTGACTGCCATATTCCCCAGGTGAGGAACAGCAACTGTCATAATTTGCCTATCTGTAATGCTAGAGAGTACATTTTGGAATGGAGGTCCCCAGTCACTGCTTCAACAGCCAGGATGCTTGTCATTAAAGGGGAACTCCACACAAACATAACTTAAGCTTATTAAAAAGTAAACTAAATTTCAAGCAACTTTTCAATATACATCAATTAAAAAATATGCAGACTTTTCATGATTTTTAATGGTTTGGAACAGTTTCTTAAGCCTAGCCCCTGCTCTCCTGCTGATCTGTCTGACTACTTTGCTGAGCTGGTTGAATACTGTTACTTTGTATCAGCAGCCAGCTGTCCTTAGACTGCTTCCTCCAAACCCCACAATTCCCTACACATGTGATTTCAATAAGGAAAGGAACATCACAGTGCAATGTATTGTGGGTTATGTAGTTCCTGTATGCTGTCTGAAGCTGTGGGGAAATTACAATTTGTAACATCAATGTTTTAGTCCCTCCTTCCCTGCCAGTATTTCAAATGTGGGCCTCTTTATCAAATTTTGGTTTGGAAACCCTTTTAAAGAACATGAGAAATAGTGAAAAGGTCATTGTGTTCATTGCAAAGGAAAAAAAATACCCATGTATCACTACCCGCAGAAAAGAGGTGGTTTATAACATTTAGGAAACTTTCTTTTGTTTTTGCTAAAATATTAGCAAAATATTTGCTATTTAAATATCCATTTTAATAGTTCATATCAAAATATAAAAAATATTCCTTGCCACAATTTCACAAGATAATCACTTGCTGTTGGTGGCAAGCAAAACCATTTTAGTGGCACATTGTAGTGCAATAATTCATTATATCTGTAGTTAATAGAAAACATAACATAACATGCTTGTTACAAGCTGTAACAATGGCAAATTTATCAAGTTGTGCGTTTTATTTAAACCACCTAAACACAGTATTTGGCACTCTTGTTTTACACCACTTAAGACTTTTAGCAATCCATTAACATCAATGAGAAAAATTTAAGCACTCTAGACAGAAAAACTGATGAATAAACCATATATTTTGCCATAACATTTTCAAATCGTTGCTTCTGTTTAAAAAGAGTTTTACACAGTGTTACACAATTGCTGAAATTCAGTGCTTGATAAATATGCTGTTTTTTACACAGTGATGTCTGGTGATGTGGTTACTGATAAAGATTCCTCACTGTATTAGAGGAGTTTTCAAAAACATCATTTACTTACATATTGGGTGCATATAATTTATTTTATCTTTTTGTCTCAAAACAGCAGCCCTGTGAATCTTCATTACCTTTTCTTGTGTGTATTACTATAAGTTAAATATAATTTTGTGACAGTTTTTACAATGAAAATCAGATTCTGATTATCTTCATCCAAAGTTCAAATCATGATCCAGCACATTGAGGGGCCAATTTATTAAACCTCAAATTTTTCTGGTCGATTTTTAAAAGGGGAAAACTCAAATTTATAGAGGGAGAAAAAACCTTGAATTTTTAGAGATTTAGTATACCCCAAAGATGCTAAAAATCCAAATCTGAAAATACTCCAGCTAAAACCTGTCAAGGTAATGTAGAAGTCAATGGCAGATGTCACTGATGATTGTTATTGGCATTGTGATCCAGACTGGTTTTTCACCCGATAATCTGATAAATTTGAGTCGTCGCGGCAACAATTCAATAAAGCTGAGTTTTTGAATCGTCAGTTAGAAAAAGTCTAACGATTTCAATTTACACAAAGGGGCCGATTCATGAAGCTCGAGTGAAGGATTCGAATTAAAAAAACTTCGAATTTCTAAGTGTTTTTTGGGCTACTTCGACCATCGAATGGGCTACTTCGACCTTCGACTACGACTACGAATCGAAGGATTCGAACTAAAAATCGTTCGACTATTCGACCATTCGATAGTCGAAGTACTGTCTCTTTAAAAAAAACTTCGACCCCCTAGTTCGGCAGCTAAAAGCTACCGAACTCAATGTTAGCCTATGGGGAAGGTCCCCATAGGCTTGCCTAAGTTTTTTTGATCGAAGGATATTCCTTCGATCATTGGATTAAAATCCTTCGATCGTTCGATCGTAGGATTTGCGCTAAATCCTTCGACTTCGATATTCAAAGTCGAAGGATTTTAGTTCCTAGTCGAATATCGAGGGTTAATTAACCCTCAATATTCGACTCTTCATACATCTGCCCCAAAATGTTGTCATAACATTAAGGGGGTTATTTACTAAACTCTGAATGCCAAAAACATGAAGAATTTGATTTGTTTATTTTAGTGGGAAAAAAATCACAAATTTTTTGGAATTTATTATACCACGAGGATGGAAAAAGTCAGAATCTGAAAATCCAGCATCTCAGACCTACTGAGGTTGCATATGGGGGAAGTCCCTAAGATTTTTTGATCTATGCTGGGTTTTTGAGTTTTTGGGTGAAAATTTCGTATTTTTCACGATTTTTTTCGTATTTTTTCCCGCAAACAAAATGTTCGGGAAAGTGTATTAATATAAGCCAAAAAAACCTGTGTGGATTTGGTCAGACTTTTTTTCAGAAAATATTGAGATAAATTCGGACTTTGATAAATAACCCTCTAAATTCATTGATGGGAATTAGGTCGACTTTGTTTCAATAAAAAAAAAAAAAAGAAAAAGTCAAGTTTTAGTAAATACTCCCCTGAATTCTTTTCTTTCCTTTTAATTAGAGGGAAAAAATATATTTAAAAATGTTCAGTTCCTTTGTCACAAGCTATCAATTATATGACCTGAATATCTCTTGGATGTAAAAGGCTGCCTATTCTGAAGTTTTACAATATTCTAATTTTCCGATCTGCAGCTTTTTGGTAATAATTTAAAATATGTGCATCCTCTGTTCAAAAAGTGTTTTAACTCATTCAGTATTAAAGCACTGATAATGCACTTCAGATGGATGGAATAAACAAGTAAAAGGGAAAAATTAAACATTACCTGTGTTGTAAGGTTTAAAAAAAAAACTTGCTTCCAGGTCTGAAAAATGGTTTGTTAAAATAATTATTTCTCTTGGACCACCTGCCTGGGGGAAGTTGTGTGTGTCCATAATCAGGGTTAGAAAGGCCAACCTTAAATAATGATTGCGGATCCCATGAATGAGCAATAGTCACACTATGGAGAAATAAACAACCCTACACTTTGATGAGTAGTATTTTGAAAGGAGATTCACTAGAATAAGGAGCCCCTTAAAGAGAAGCGAACAGTATTTGAGCTCTATGCTAACACTTTTGTAGCTGCACTATATAAAAACCTGCTTTATTGTGCAATAAACTATTATGCTTTAAGAAGCATAGCACCCAGAATGGCTTGTGTTAAATAAAGCAAGCATCACGTTGTGTCCTATTGCTCCATGCTCCATAAATAATAAAGGGCCTATAAAGAATTCTAATGGTCATAATGTAACTTGTATTTGTCATATACAGTATCTAGTCATGGTGCAAGGAACTGTTTATAAGGAAAATGCTCATGGTTTTAACCTCCACAAGTCTGTTAACCTTCTATAGTATAAGCTCGCTATACACACCAAGAGGCATATTTATTATACTGTGTTAAAATGAAATTTGGCGAAAAATGGTGTAAAAAGCTGTGTAAATTAAATGGTGAATTTATCAAGTAATAAAGTAAAATAGCGTATAAAGATTTTACCCTGTTTTTTACGGCTTGGCAATGTGTGGTGTATATACTGTTTTTTTCACCCATCATAATAAATTTAATGATTTATAAACTTTTAAATTTAGACTTTTTCAGCAAAACTTTTTTGCACTAAAACACGTGAATTCGAATTATGTTTAGAAGAACTCTTATGTGCTATATTTATTAAGTTCAAAAACTTTGCTTGAGAAGCTCGAAAAGTATGCCGTCTAAAAGCTGCGGGTTCATGTTGTAGTCAATGGGAACTGTCTATAGCAATTTTAACACAAGTTTTTTAAATTTTTTAGACTTACTAAAATGATTAAATTTTGAGCTATTCACAGGGCTGGATTTACATAACAGGCTCCCCTAGGCCCGCTGCCTAGGGGCACATCATAAGGTCAGGAGCACTGTGGATTGGCGCATGGGAAATTTAAAAAACTATTGTATCTCATGATCAGCCCCAGTGCTTCCGAACCAATGCAGGTGTGGTTGGGCTTCATGCCGCCCCCTAAAGTCCTGCTGCCCTAGGCCCAGACTTTGGTGGCCTTTCCATTAATCAGGCCTGGCTATTCAATATTTCTTCACAATTTTTGTATATTTGGATTTTTTAATAAATAAGCAAACATTTGATTTTTTTCTTAAAAATGAGAGTTTATTTGAAGCAGAAAAAACTCTAACATCATACAAACTCAAATTTTGATAAATATTCCCTAGGATCATATTTATTAAAAGTGAAAATAAAATCCTGATTGTAATTTATAAATAAAATACAAGGTTGTCCCCCCATAATAATGTCTGATGTTCACAAATATTTTGTTGATTCATATACAGGTATGGGATCCATAATCCGGAATCCCGTTATCCAGAAAGTTCCGAACTATGGAAAGGTCATCTCCCATAAAGACTCCATTATAAGCAAATAATCCAAAATTTTTAAAAATGATTTCCTTTTTCTCTGTAATAATAAAACAATTCATTGTACTTGATCCAAACTAAGATATAATTAATCCTTATTGGGTTTATTTAATGTTTACATGATTTTCAAGTAGTCTTAAGGCTTGAAGATCCAAATTATGGAACGCCCCCTTATCCGGAAAGCCCCAGGTCCTGAGCATTCTGCATAAAAGTTTGGGAACCCCTCTCAGCCTGCATAATAATTTACTCCACTTTCAACAAAAAAAGATAACAGTGGTATGTCTTTCATTTCCCAGGAACATCTGAGTACTGGGGTGTTTTCTGAACAAAGATTTTTAGTGAAGCAGTATTCAAATTAAATCAAATGTGAAAAACTGGCTGGGCAAAAATTTGGGTACCCTTATAATTTTTCTAATTTGAATGCATGCAATTGCTCAATACTGATTACTGGCAACACCAAATCGGTTGGATTAGCTTGTTAAGCCTTGAACTTCTTAGGCAGGTGTGTCCAATCATGAGAAAAGGTATTTAAGGTGGCTAATTGCAAGTTGTGCTTCTGTTTGACTTTCCTCTGAAGAGTGACAGCATGGGATCCTCAAAGCAACTTTCAAAAGATCTGAAAACTAAGATTGTTCAGCATCATGGTTTAGGGGAAGGCTACAAAATGCTATCTCAGAGGTTTAAACTGTCAGTTTCAACTGTAAGAAATGGAATTAGGTAATGGAAGGCCACAGGCACAGTTGCTATAAAACCCAGGTTTGGCATTCCAAAAAAAATACAGGAGCAGCATATGCGCAGGATTGTGAGAATGGTTACAGACAACCCCAAGATCAACTCCAAAGACCTGCAAAAAATCTTGCTGCAGATGGTGTATTTGTACACCCTTCTACAATTCAGCGCAATTTGCTCAAAGAACATCTGTATGGCAGGGTGATGAGAAAGAAGCCCTTTGCACTCACGCCACAAATTGTTGTATGCAAAAGCTCATTTAGATAAGTCATTTTGGAACAAAGTGCTTTGGACTGATGAGACAAAAATTTAGTTATTTGGTCATAACAAAAAGCGATTTGCATGGCGGAAGAAGAACACGGCATTGCAAGAAAAACAGCTGCTACCTACTGTCAAATTTGGTGGAGGTTCCATCATGCTGTGGGGCTAGTTCAGGGACTGGGGCCCTTGTTAAAGTCAAGGGTCGGATGAATTCAACCCAATATCAACAAATTCTTCAGGATAATGTCGATTATGACTTGATAATGTGTTGGTTATCCCAACAAGACAATGACCCAAAACACACTTCGAAATCTACAAAGGCATTTATGCAGAGGGAGAAGTACAATATTCTGGAATGGCCATCGCGGTCCCCCGACTTGAATATCATCGAAAATCTATGGGATGATTTGAAGCAGCCATCAAATTTAACTGAACTGTAGAGATTTTGTATGGACGAATGGTCAAAAATACCACCATCCAGAATCCAGACACTCATCAAAGGCTATAAGAGGTGTCTAGAGGCTGTTACATTAGCAAAGGGAGGCTCAACTAAGTATTGATGTGATATCTCTGTCGGGTGCCAAAATTGATGCACCCTTCTAATTTTGTTATGATGCATATTTTCTGTTAATCCAATAAACTTTATGTCACTGCTGAAATACTACTGTTTCCATAAGGCATGTTATATATTAAAAAAAAGCTGCTACTTTGAAAGCTCAGCCAATGATAAACAAAACTCCAAAGAATTAAGAGGGGTTCCCAAACTTTTTCATATGACTGTATATATAAATACCCATGATATCTGGGTGCTATTGTTAAAGATAACGCTGTTTTACAGCTAAAGGTTAGAATGGAACATTATTGTAAAGGGGTAAATACATTAAGAGATGTTGGAGTGAAGCAGAGGTAACGTACTGAATGTGTTCTTTCAAGTTTCATAATGTTTTTGTGTTTAATTTGATCTCTATTGTTTGCACACAAAGGTCATCCAAGCATGGATGGAAGCACTTGTCTACACATTCCTAATGGAGAGGGCATGATCTCTTACCACTGCTTAAACATTTTTTACTATATATCTGTAAAAGCCAAAATATTGTGTTTTGTAACCTGCAGTTCTTCAGGGCTTCTATTATAAGCCAACCGACTCAAAAGCCATAATGCAATAGCAGATTCCAGTTATGGTTCCTGTATTACCTTGTTACTTAGGAAGAATAACTATTCACCTGCCATTACTGTAACATTAACAAGTGACTGTTTCCCTCCGCCTGCTGCTTTGTAGAATCTGCTTCATTTCTTATGTCAGAAAGATTTGCACTGGGTAATCATGGAATAAAAGTAGGCTATACAAATGCTGTACACATCCGCTCATTCATCTTTATGAAATTGCATATTTGTCTTTGGTATTTTCTTGGCACAAAGCTCTACTCTTGATTGATACAGTAATCCTCAGAGCTGCAGTTGGCTTTGTGCATTCAATTAAATGTACAACTATATGTGTGCGTGTTTCTGTGTAGATAAATATATTTTTCCCTTTCTTAATGTGGGTGGTCAATGATGCTGTGGGTTCACATGGTAACAGGGTAAAAACACTTTGGACCCAGGCCCTAATGGGCCCCGCCGACCCAGACCCACACCCTTCCGAGACCCTCTCTGAACACAAGTCACAACTGGAGAACAGTTATGTAGGGGGGAGGGTGCCGGGTTGCAGCTGGGCTGGTTGGGGGTGGTTGGTTTCAGCTGGGGCAGGGGGAGGGGTGTTGTGGCGGGGGGGGGGGTGCAGAGGGAGGGTAGCCACTGAGCGGAAGCCACTGTGGTCCTCAGACCCTCCAGTCTGAAGCTGCATGGAAAGGTTGATTGGAAATGTAAGGCGTGATTGAAAGCTGTCTTTTTTTCAACATAAATAATTATGTAAAAATACTAGAAGATCAGATTAACATTATTTAAGCTTTTTTATCTCTCCAACATCATAGCTAATTAATATTTAATATTTATATTTATATTTAATATTAATAATTAATATTTAATAATTAATCATCTGCTATGGTTAATAGCAGGCAGATG
This sequence comes from Xenopus laevis, assembly GCF_017654675.1. NCBI lineage: Eukaryota > Metazoa > Chordata > Amphibia > Anura > Pipidae > Xenopus > Xenopus laevis. The sequence goes on along the minus strand of NC_054371.1, from coordinate 65,841,594 downwards.
ATTATGTCAACCAACAGAGTTAACGTTTACAAAGTTTTTGGTGAAGAAAGTTCCATTTACAGCTTTGAAGTGTTGGGCTAAGAACTGAGTAGAATCTATTGAATCTTATAGCTATGGCAAATGTATTTTTAGACAGGTGTTTTCCAAAGCAAAGGGGTAAAGCTGGCCATAGATGTTAAGATTTTTAAAAGATCCGATCCTCATCGCGAGACCACTATATTCTCGGAACGATCGTACGAACGTACGAATTGTCCATCAACTAAAAAGACCAATTTGCCAGGAAAACAAAGGGGAGCTGCCTGCTTGTCCCTGCAAACATAGAGAGATTGCACTGGGACCGACAAAGATTTTTTAACCTGGGCGATCAATTTTCTGACAGATGTCGGCATAATAATCGTAAGATGTACGATCGTTCGAATCTCACTAAACCCACGATAATTTCGAAGTATTCGCTAAAATCGGTTGTTCGGCAAGAAGAATCATCGCGTCTATGGGGAGCTGTTTTGTTGCTTTTATGTTAAAGGGATACTAGTATTCTAGCTTACCAAAGTTTAAATATGCATAAAAGGATGGCTATTGTTATCTTCAAAGGGACTGCCTACATACAGAATTTCACCGAATTTTATTTTAAGCCAAAGGGAATCACTGCTCATAAAGCAGTTTAGCACATAATCTTGCAAACAATGTTTATTCATTTTTTTTTTCAAACAAAAAAAAAGAGTGAATCTTTTTGTTAGACCCTCTACTGTTGATCTTTCAGTCTGCCATTTAAACCAGGTTGCAAAGGGTAAGTTGGACCCTAGAAACTAAATAAATGTAAATTCTAGATTGGAATACAATGATCTTCATTTGGTTTTTAGAATCACTCTGTACATCATTCTAAAGCAGTGGTCCCCAACCTTTTTTACCTGTGAGCCACATTCAAATGTAAAAAGAGTTGGGGAGCAACACAAACATGAAAAAGTCCCTTGGGGTGCCAAATAAGGGCTGTGATTGGCTATTTGGTAGCCCCTATGTTGACAGGCAGCCAACAAGGGGCTCTACTTGGCACTATACTTAGTTTTTATGCAATTAAAACTTGCTTTCAAGCTTGAAATTCAAAAATAAGCACCTGCTTTTAGGACCCTGAGAGCAACATCCAAGGGGTTGGAGAGCAACATGTTGCTCGCGAGCTACTGGTTGGGGACCACTGTTCTAAAGCAAAGTGCCTACCTTAATAGTCACATAAAGTTCTTTACAAGTGTTAAATAGCATTCACATATGGCTGAAGCAGATGGGGCAGTGTCACCTGAGCAACAAGCCAGACATTGCTGCAGGCACAGTATTCCCTGTGGTACTTACTGGCTGCTATACATACAGTCAATGCTGTATATGTAATATGAGGAGCTCTGACAACAATGCAATACTTTACATTTACTGTTATTATTCTTTATTTATATTGCACCAACACGTTTACACAGATTATAAATTGTTCACATCAGTCCCTGCTCCAGTGGAACTTGCAATCCAAGGTGTTTATTACATGCACACACTATAGTCATTTTTACCAGGTACCAGTTAACCTGCCTGCATGTTCCTGGAATGTGGGGCATATATTATGGGTTAATTTAGGGCCTCACTTAACCAGCCCCAACCTAGTCACCAAAGGGCATATTTACTTATGTGTGAATTTTTTTTTTTGGAAGGCTCCACCATACTTCATGCAACTACACCAAGAGGCCCATTTACTTAGTTTGAGTGAAGGAAAAGAACAAAAAAAACTTCGAATTTCGAAGTATTTTTTTGGCTACTTCGGCCATCAAATTGGCTACTTCGAATCGAACAAATCGGACTAAAAATCGTTCGACTATTCGACCATTTGATAGTCGAAGTACTGTCTCTTTAAAAAAAAACTTCGACCTACCGAAGTCAATTTTAGCCTATGGGGAAGGTCCCCAGAGGCTTAGCAATCTTTTTTTGGTCAAAGAAAAATCGTTCGATCGATGGATTCAAATCCTTCAAATCGAACGTTTCGAAGGATTTAATCGCTCGATCGAAAGATTTTTTTTTTATGATGTCACTGACATAATGTTGAGGATGTAGTTTCATCTTATCAATTCACCAGGCAAAACCTGGCAAAATAGACTTTAGCAAAAATGGTAACGAATGGAAAAGCTCACATTTTGATCAATTTGAGGATTAACGATCGTTCATCTGAGCGAATATTCGCCTGGCAAAATGGAGGCAAAACGTCTCTAGCACTATGCTTTTTCGCTAGCAAATTGTCTTATTTGCCTTTAGAAAATGTATGAAGTTCCTGCGAATTGTCCTAAAAAAACAAAAAAACTTTGCGTTTTAGTAAATTTGCCCCCTAGTCTCTATCATAATGAAAGTGGGCACTGCCCTCAGTCAGTGTCATCATTAGTAATCATGGGGTCCAAAAATAATAAGTTAGCAGGGCCCTCCCCAAAGGGGGTCCCACTTATTAGTCCACCAGTAACTTGGGTCCCCTGGCTGTTCATCAATGGAAAAATAATTCTTTATATGTGCATGAGCACCTGAATCACCCCGGCCATGCCTCGTTATGGCATAACCTTACCCATTTTCCACCCATACCCCACATTCTCCTAGCAAACCCCACTTTCCTCACAACCTGAATGCCCTCCCCCACTCTGCCATGGAGTCCTTGACTGGGTGGCCCCTATACTCCTCTGACAGCAGCCATGCCCTTTGTTACTACTTTAAAGGACAAGGAATGTTAAACTAAAAAAGTAGCTAGAACATTAAGTTTTGGGTTTCTATACCAGCCCCAGGCAACCACAGCTCTTTAGATCAGTGTCTCCAAAGATGTCCCAGTAGCTCCCCATCTTCTTTTCTGCTGATTCACTGCACATGCTCTGTGCTGCTGTCACTTACTGAGCTTAGGGACCCACTCACAATATACAGTACACATAGAATAGAAATGTCACAATATAAGACTGATTAGTAATTAATACAGATAATTACTACATGGCAGCACAGAAACCAATGCAACTAGTATCAGAATTTAATAATCAGCCCTGTAGCATCAGCTTATATTACAGACAAACCTCATTTTCTGCTTGATAATTTGCAACAACCCCTAAGCTTAGCTTCTCAACAGCTGCTCAGAGCCCACTGAGCATGTGAGTGTCGCAGACACTTTCCAAGATGGTGATCCCCTGTAACAAGTTTGAAGGCCTGGATCATTGCTGCTATTGACAAGCTGAAACTTTAAGCTGGTGCAATGGGTTCAGTACATAAAATATGGCATTTTTAGCCCTATTGATTTTTTTTTTTTAACAGGTGTTCTTTTTATTGAATTTTCAAAAAACGGGGGGGGGAATACAGAAAGGAAGGGAAGGGGGAACAGATACAAGAAAGCAGAAAATAAAATAATAATACAGCAGCAGTCATGACATCACAATCCGTCAAAGTACAGCAATATAAGGACCACACAGTTATGGCAAAGTTAACATATGTGTCTCCATCCAGACACCCCATATCCTACCAAATTTGTCGGGTTGCCCTCTAGCCTCGTAGGTCAACTTTATTAGAGGCAGCATCTTATTAACATAAGCAAACCAGATCGCTTTCTTGGGTGGAGCAGGGGCCATCCAATGCAGTACAAGTACCTTTTTAGCATAAAATAGCAATGTCCTCACCAGAACCCTGGTATTACTGGCCGGTATCATATCGTCTAACAGACCCAAGAGGCAAATTTCCGGTGATTTCAGAGGGGGTAACTGCAGCGTATCAACAATATAGCCTACCACCTTAGCCCAGTATCTAGCTATTATAGGGCACGTCCAGATCATATGCCAGAGAGAGCCATCACTATCCCCACACCTTTTACACAATGGAAGGGGTATTTTCCCCATTCGATGAAGTCTATTCGGGGTCAAGTAAATCCTCATTAAAAATTTGTACTGAATAAGTCTGTCCCTGGTGCTTATTAGGAATTGGTAGAGCCTATCCGTTACTTCCTCCCAGTGCTCTTCAGTTAAACTGGGGATATCAGCCTGCCACTGACTGAAAAGGGAGCGGAAAGGGGGGGACCTGGAGGATTGCAGACAGGCATAGAGCCTGGAAACCATTTTAACTGGGTCCTCCTTCCTCAGTTGGACCAAAAGGGAAGGATCCCCCAAGACCAACTCCCCAGACCCGAATTGTGCCCTAAACATATGCCTCAGCTGTAAATAACGGTACATAGGGAGGTCTGGAACGCCCATCTGATCCCTCAACGGAACCATATCCATGAATCTCCCATTACACACAATATCCCCAGGTATTTGACATTATGCTGGGCCCAGAACCACATGGCCTCTGATGGAAGGAAGTGCTGGAGGTGTGAATTCCTCCAGAGAGGCAGCCGTGGAGACAGGAGAGGGGATGGCATTTTGAGTGTTCTCAGAGCAACTAACCAAGCCGCACGGGGGGCTACCATGCAAGGGGGCAGTGCAGGCGAGTCCCTTGGTTTCCTGAGGATGCAATTACGAAGGGCTTCTAGGGATCCCACTAGACGGGCCTGTAGAGGTACATTAGGATTACTCAAATCCTGCGTTAACCACCAGTTAATATAACTAAGCTGACTAGCAATATAATAGTCATGAAAACTAGGGAGATTCAATCCTCCATTCATTGACGTGGCCATCAACTGGAGTGACGAGATTCTAGGAGCTTTGTTACACCAGAGAAAGGGGGTAATCAGAGCCTGTATGGCCTTACAGGTTTGCTTGGGTATAACCGTTGGGGAGTTATGAAATAGATATAAGTACTTGGGTAGATAGACCATTTTCACAATATTGATCCTGCCCCAGAGTGTTAAAGGGAGATTACCCCAAGCCTGTAACACCGTGGCTAGCTGATGATTAATGGGAGAAATGTTCAAGGGCACAAATTGTTCTGGATCCAGATGGATGGTGATCCCCAAATATTTAAATGAATCAACCCACTTGAGGCGGGAGTCAGCCGCTAGCTGGGGGTCTAAACCCGGGTCCAGTGGAAAGATCACAGACTTAGTCCAATTGATACGGAGGCCGGCATAGATTGTAAATCGGGCAAAGATGTTTAACACTTCCGTTAGAGAGGGACCAGGGTCTGCCAAATAAATTAATACATCGTCCGCATATAGTGAGATTCTTTCCTCTATGCGGCCATACTTAAGACCAATGAGATTAGTGGAAATGCGAAATTGAGTGGCCAGTGGCTCTATCGCCAAAGCAAACAGGAGGGGCGACAGGGGGCAGCCCTGTCGCGTCCCCCTGCCCAGAGGAAAGGACGGAGTGACAAAGCCATTCACTAAGACCTGAGCCGTGGGATGACTGTAAAGCAACTTGATCCACTTAATAAATTGTTTACCAAAACCAAAGGACTCCAACACAGCCCACAAGTATGGCCATTCAATAGAATCAAATGCCTTTTCGGAATCTAAAGAAACTACCACTCTGGAGCCCAGGTTGTCATGAGGGACCTGCAAATTATAATAGAGCCGTCTTAAATTAACACCTGTGGACCTCTTGGGCATAAAACCGGTCTGGTCAGGCTCAATTAACTGAGTAATAACCTGTTGCAATCTGACCGCCAGCACCTTCGCCAGGATTTTGGCATCTACATTTATTAGAGAAATGGGACGGTATGAACCGCATTGCTCCGGATCTTTCCCTTCCTTATGGATCAAAACAATAAGCGCATTAGCAAAGGAGGGTGGGAGTTTACTGGCTTGGTTGGCCTGATTCAGAATTTCACAGAGTGTGGCCGGTGTTTTCTCCCCCAAGGTACGGTACCACTCCAGGGGTAGCCCATCTGGACCCGGGGCCTTGGCTGGAGTCATAGAGGCTATAGCTTCGCGGATTTCACCTGGTGTAATAGGACTGTCAAGTAACGCTACATGTGAAGGGTGTAAAGTAGGCAGGGGAATATCCAATAAAAATTCTGTTAGCTGGGCCTCAGTATAAGACACCCGGGAACAATATAGATTGGCAAAGTACTCAGCAAATACGTCTGCTACTTCACGTGGATCTGTTATCGGATGCCCGGTAGCAGACATTACCCTGTGAATGATTGTTTGTGGATTAGTAACTCTGGATAGATAGGCTAACAGTTTGCCCGACTTGTCACCTTGCTCAAACCCCCTCTGGGAAGCATATAGTAGCTTTTTCTGGGTAACAGCTGTCATTTTACATTGCAGTCTAGTGTGGGCCTGCATCAAGCCCTCATGTAGGTCAGGGGAGGGGGCCTCAACATACGCTAATTCCGCCGCCTCCAACTCCCAAGATGCCTGCTGAACCTCCCGTTTGGCCTCAGTCCTCACTCTACTAATGGATTGAATCAGGGCACCCCTCGAGACCGCCTTAAACGCATCCCATAGCATAGAAGGGGAGGCTGAGCCCTGGTTTTCATCCCAATAAGTTTCTGCCGTCTCGCCAACTTTCTCCGCCACCTCTTTGTGCGTGAGCCACAAGGGGCTGAGCCTCCACCTCCTATCCCCGGACCCTGCATAAGGTTGTATAGTGACAATTAAGGGAGAATGGTCGGAAAGGGACCTAGCACCATACTGAATGTGCCCAATTTTGTTAGCCATCTCAGAAGACATCAGGGCCATATCTATTCTCGAAAGAGTTTGGTGCGAGGCGGAGTGACAGGAAAAAACTTTAGTCCCAGGATGCCTGGCCCTCCAGACGTCCTGAAGCCCCATTGAGTCCGACCAGGCCTTCAATTTAGTTGGTTTAGTATCAGCTGAATTAAGCCTATCCAACACAGGGGTCATGCCGCTATTGAAATCACCCACCCAGCACTGAGGGACCAATGGAAGAGCCGCCACCCTCCGCATTACCGTATCCAGAAGTTCCGTTGTGAAGGGAGGGGGTACATATAGATTGATCAATATAAATTCAAAGGAGTAGATAGTACAGTGCATGACAAGATATCTACCATAGTGGTCCACATGAATGTGATGAAGCGAAAAATGAAGGCCCCTCCTGACTAAAATGGAGACCCCTCTCGCATGAGTGGAAAAGGTAGCGTGGTACGCCTGAGCGACCCACGCCCTTTTCAGCGATAGGACTTTTTGGCCCGTTAAGTGGGTTTCCTGGAGGCATACAATCGCCGGGGACCATTGCTTCAATGCATTGAATAGGAGTGCCCTCTTAATTTTATCATTAAGGCCTCTGATATTCCATGAAACCAAAGTAACCTTAGCCATAGTCAAATAGAAGAATGCTACTGTATGTCAAGACCTCGCTGCTGCACGAGTAAGTAAGAGGGTGGGGGCGAAAGGGGGAAAAACCTGGGGAAGACCCACAACACCCTAGCCCGCCCTGCCCACCCTGGAAACTGGGGTGGGCCTCGACCCCTAACAAAACCTCAATAGCCAGCGCCAGGGACATGGCGACTATAGCATAAACACTATGTAGTTAAACAAAATACTCAACATAAGCACGAGCCCCCAGTCCTCCGGGTTTTGGTGAGTGTCCCCACAGAAAAACAGATGGTACCAATGAGAGACTGTCCAGTAAAGACATGAGTGGTGGTCAGTACATAGGAACACTGCTTGGCACACCACGGGAGGGGGGTATATACTCACGAACCCAAGGCCACAAGTCCGCATCTGAAGAGTGGACAGAAGCCCCCAAGGGTAGGTACACCCCAAGGGGTGAGCAGGATGCAGGAGGGCCTTATCGCCGTTCCAGCCAGTCCATGGCCTCCTGTGGCGTCACAAAAAATCTGGTGTTGTTGCCGTCCACCACTCGCAGCTTGGCTGGGAAAATCGTAGAATAGAGAATGCCTTTATCCCTGAGCCTCTTCCGGACCTCTGCATATTTGGCTCTTTGCCGCTGGACTTCCATAGTATAATCCGGATAGATCATAATCTTGGCATCTCCGACGTGGAGGTCCTCTTTAGTGCGCATCAGCCGCAAGATGGCGTCGCGATCCCTGTAATTAAGGATCTTGGCAATCATGGTGCGCGGGGGAGCCCCCGGGGGCGGTTGCCGTGATGGAATACGATGGGCCCGCTCAACCAGGAACATCTGAGATAGTTGGGCAGCCCCCAGGTGGTCCCTGAGGAGGTTTTCCAGGTACAGTTCAGGAGTGGCACCCTCCTGTTTCTCGGGTATGCCGAGAACGCGTATATTATTGCGTCGCTGCCTCCCCTCGAGGTCGTCGGCCCGCGTCTTACATAGCTGCAGCTGGTTCTGGAGATCTGCAATTGCGCGTGGGACCTCTCTGGTAACGTCCTCTAGGTCCGAAATCCGGCGCTCTGACTCCGCTGTGCGCTCCCTCAAATTTTGGAGATCTTGGCGGAGCAGCGCCAAGTCAATCTTCACCTCCTCCACCCTAGTATCAATCTTTACCTCCACTGCTGTCCGAGTATCCCGAATCGCCTGTAGGACCTCCTGGAGTGTCGGTTCTGATCGCTCAGGAGGCTCAGGTCCGGCCGGATCAGGAGGGGGTGGAGGTGGCGGGTCAGTCCTACACAAGCGGGCGCCATCTTGGTTCTGATGCCGCACATATTTATCCAGCTTGCTGGTCGTTGCTTCGGCTGACTTCTTAACGCCTCCCATCTAGTGGCATCAGGGGGCACTCGGGCACCCACAGGGAAAATTTTGTAGCCCGTGGGGGCCCAGGATCAGCTGTGACGGAGCAACTGCACCGGAGCTCTGAGCAGACGCGTCTCTCTACATCGGCAGTTAGGCCACGCCCAGCCCTATTGATTTTTAGGGTTTAGTTCTCCTTTAACTGAAGGTTTGGTAGAACATAATGCCCATTTTTATGCCGTATGAAAAAGCATTTACAGTTCAGCAGAAACATTATATATTTTAATTTGACAGTTTGTTTCTGAAGCACAATTCCCAACCAATTCCCAGAAGCTTAACCACAATATTATCTTCATCCTTTTAGTTGCCTCTTATTTTCCTGCTCAATGAATTGGACACATCTGCTTCTTTCCTCAGCTACTGCTTATTGTTAACCTCCTCTGATATCAATAGTGCTGGCCCTTAGCTATTCAACTTGATCTTGCAGTTTCTAAACAGAATAAATCGCAGTTTTCAGATTGGGATTTGTTTCTCTAAAACAGGATGGGTGTAGGTTTTATTTCTTTGCCACACACTGTATTTGTCTTGTACTCCTATCCTGTCATTACAAGGACATCCAACAAAGCTTTTTACTTCAGCCCTGACTCCCACCATAAAACATCATTTTGCTCCAGGCAGCACTTTGTCTTAATTCCTTGTGTATAATGGCAAATGACACAGGAGAAAATAAATATTAATTGAAAGGGAAGACTAATGAAGCTCCACATTCAGACTGGGTTTTGTAGCTTTTTCCAAACATACTGTAGATAACAAATATAGTATGTACAGTAATTACAAATGACTGAAATTCATAGATATAAGAAAATGAAATACTTTTGTGCATGTATGTGCCTCTGTTCCAGAATGTTTATGGCCTTTCCTTCTTTTAGAAAACCAGAGAGGTCAATTTATCAGCATAGATTTTAGTAGTTTTAGAAACTATGAGAAAAACTATTTTTGTCTAAAACCACGAATGCTTAGTAATGTATTATAACAGCAATATCTAAAAGGCAATAACGATTAAAAATGCAGAATTAATCAGTATACTGATAGGAAAAATTCAAATTTTTCAAACATCTGAAAAACGCTAAAAGCTTGAATCAAAGAAAGATTTTACAACTGGAAAAGAGCAATTGACTTCTACATGACCTCGTCAGCTTTGAGATTTTTTCCATTCAATAAATTACAAATTTTGTTTGTTTTTTTCCATTTAATAAATTACAAATTTCTGTGTTTTAGAGTAATTATTAAAATACATGATTTTTCACATTAAAACATAAGATTCTGGGGGGGGGGAGTACAAATGTTAATAAATCGGCCTCATAGAGTCCTGCTGAATGAACAAAGACCTGCACTTGTGAGGCTGCTTGTATTTCAGCACATGCTCAGCCAGTTTGTCCAGCCCTGCAGAATGTTTGCTGCATCTGTTTTGAAAACCTGTTCCTGTATATCACACTATCCTATTATTCAATTTGTCTGCCATAAATATTACCAGTGCAATCTGCAGTGATGTTTTCCCAGGCCCAGTATACAAGCTCCACAGTTTGAGCCTGGATTCTATCCTGACCTGTACACTTCCCAGCTCTCTGTCTTTTTCCCCCCTTTCACTTTTACTATATAAAACTCTGACTGAAATCCAAAAACAATTTAGCTTTAGCAGAGACAAAGGGCTCATTATATGTGTTGGCAGTGGGCAAGATCAGAACTATGGCGCTAACCTTCATGTTTTACTTCACAGTGTGCCAAAAATAATGTTCAAGAAAGAGGTCTAAAGTATACAGACATCAGTAGCGACATTCCATCTCTATTTCAGCTTTGTTCTACACATAGAAGGAAGCCAGCGTGAGCACATGCAAGTAATATAATGTGCAATTCAAGCTTTGTACACCTGCTTCAAAGAGACACTAGCATGGGACATGCAAATGCGTTGCGTTGTCTGCTTTACTTATAGTTTGCATGCGGTCAACTGAAAATTCAGAACAATTAAAAACCTGCATAGTAGCTTCATAGTGTTAATAATATATGCTGTACCCCTTTATTTAATCTTGCTTGCACTTCAATACAAATACCTTTTCTTAAATAACCACTGTGTGCTATCATTATAATATTATTTACTATGTAAACATATGGGGTTATATAATAAAAAGTACATTTGCCCATAGTAACCCACAGCAACTAATCAGGTGTAGGCTTTCAAACACACATCTGATTGGTTGCAATAGGTAACCAGACTTGACTTGCTGATTGGTTGCTATAGGTAACTAGACAATAGCAAACATTACCCCTTTAATTAATTGAACCCTGATGTGTATTTAAAAGCATCCTAAAATAACTCCCTTAGAATTTGTAGAATGTCTACATCATGCTAAAAACTCATTTTAAGATGAGACACCCCTTTAAGCTCTATAGTTTTGGTATGCAAGATGGTGACTTGATTTCTTAAAGGACAAGGCAAGGTAAAATCACTGAGGGGTACCAAATGTTAGCCCCCTCCCCCAGTGATCATAATCACTTACCTAATAGCCTGGGCTTGTGCTCCTGTTTACTACAAACTGCAGCAGCCATGGGTAGTTCTGTAGAAGCCCTGGGCCAGCAAGTATGCACAGTAGAAAAGTTTGCATTTTACCTCTAAGTTCAGCTTTTCACTCTACTGCAAAGGTGTGCCCAAACCAGGCCAAAGACAAGGAGGAGAAAAAAAGAATGCTACATGGTGCTCCTACAGCAGTATCCCAGGTCCATACAGTTCAAAGCAAACAGGAGCACCAGCCCAGGGTCTCCTGTAAGTAGTTCAGAACAAGTCATGAAACCTTCTCTGAAGGCATCTACAGCTGCAATAGACACTAGGCATACTGGTTAAGGTTTCATTTGCAAACCAATGAGCTTAGTTCCCTATACCATTCTTAAAAAAGTTTAGTTTAAGATGTATATATCTATCTTTTTGGTTATATTCCTCAGTTAATATTGTTAAGAACTTGATTTTAAGAACAGATCATCCATGTGCACAGGAGGAAAAGCCTAAGAATACAGAAGAGAGTATTTGGAGAGAAATACACTAGATTATGCAAGACCGCTATTTCTGTGGGAAATTCCTATATTATAAAGTTTCCCAAGTTCAATGCAGGATGTTTTATTTAGTGTACATTTTGGTATGTGAACTTGATGAACTTGCCTTAAGTAAACTGTGGAAAAATATTACCCATCAGTCACAAACTATTTAATTTTTTTTAACTATATATGGGTGTGTGTGTGAACTGGGTTTATATATTAAACTGACACTCTTTGTTAGAATCTACTTTTTTGAATGTTTGCAGTGCAAATACATTTATAGATTGTAAGCTCTTGTGAGCAGGGCCCTCTAAATCTGGCATTATAATTAAATGATGATGACATAAAGATAGTGTGTTACCACAACAAGACTTGAGTATAGTTCAACAGAACTGAATGATAACTCGTCATTAATAACTTGCACGAAGATTTGCGCAAAAGTGCCAACCAGTATATAACTAAATAAGTAGAGCTAATACAAATTTGCTATTGGCGGTGGTGGGGGACATGGGGAAGATAAGTTAAAGAGACACAATTTCTTTGGTAGGGGGACTTGAAGGCAAGTTCAAAAGAACAGGATTAATGATGGAGCGACACACAACAATGATATATCAGAGAAAGAAAATTAAGAATTACTTTACATTGTGGCTGAGAATACAGCAGAGGTGCTTTTTATGGTATCCAGGGGTTACAGAAAAAGAGGACTTAAGGTTGCCATACACGTGCTGGTAAAAGCTGCCAACAGCTTATTGGCCCGTGTATGGGACCCTCCGACGAGCTTCCCCGATTGATATCTGGATTGAGAGTTGGCCACATGTCAATCGGGCAGGGGTAAAAAATAGGCGATCTGAATGCCCGTATACCATTCATTATTATCCGATCTTTGGGCCCTAGGGTCCATGATCAGATCAGCTCGATATTGCGCACCTCAAGGTGTGCATATCGGGGAGAGATGATCTCTCTGTGTATAGTCACCTTAACACAATTCTAGTCTGTTTTGGCTTATCAAATCCAAGCTTATTTGTAGTTTTGCAGCATGTTCTTCATAATGTTTTAAATAATACCAAAAAGCAGAGACAGATAAAGCGTGGCCTGCATCTAAGAAAGGTTAATAGAGTAAAATATATGGACAAAGTGATGGTGATATCAATGGGCACAAACCAGAGAAATGTGCTGGCAGGGGCACTCTGCTCTGGTAGTATAAATAAAGAAAATATGGTACTTATTTCATCATGTGATACAAAGAATCATTTGTTTTATACAGGATAATAAAGGTCTTATTTTGCTTGTCCACTTTAATTTACAATCCCGTATTCCACCCTGTCTAGCGAAATTCCTTTCATTTTGTATCCATAAATGAGTTAAAGTCTAAAGTCTATCTATCTAAAGTCTATCTTGCCTGCAAATCAACCATTTACGGTGTATTAAAATGTTCAGCTGCAAAGCATTAGGCATAATAGCATCATATTCATATATCTGATTGCCAGACAAGAATTTTGCTGAAATACATTGAAGATACGTTTCTAGTAGCATGGTGATATTATGGTAACCCAAACATTTAGACACAAGTAGGAATAAGAACTAATATGAATAAGTCAAGAGTGTCGTCTGTGCTCATTGGCTTCTATGACTTTAGGAAAAACATTAAATCAAATACCCACAGCTCATAAAAATGTGCAAAACCAATAAAGATATTTCATTTTTTACTAAACAACTGCAATTGAATAAAGCATTTAATATAGTGCCAATAGGCTATAATTTATCATGTTTGCAAAACAATTCACTTAAAGGGTAGCAATGATATAAATGCATTTAATTTGTTAAATCTCCCCTCTTAAAGGACATGTAAAGCCTACATTTTCCTAATATGTATATAATTGGGGCACATCTCCCCCTCCCAAGCCACATCATTTGTACTGCATATACCCCTCCATTTGCCAGCTCCATCACATTTTCCTAAAACAAATAGTTTTCACCCGGTGGCCATTTTCCCTCTGACATCAGTAACATTGCCATGTGCAAACAGGACATGTATGCTTTAAAGTTCATTCAATGCAAAATGCAGGTTTACACAGGCACAACATACTTCAATAAAAGGTTCTGCTGGGGTTGAGCCCTGTAATGGTTAAGCTGAGCTCAGAAGAGATGGGTAAGAGAAAAAATAGGTTCAGAGCATAGAAACATAGCTAGAGCATAGTTTCTATGGGAACCAGTACTGTTATCTCTTCATTGGCTGTTAGACTGGAGGGTGTGTTTAGCTTCTGAGCTGAGAAGAACTAAGCATGCTCATAAGTCAACAGCCAAATAAAATTTCTGAGGGAGGGGGAAGAGTGAGTTAGAGGAGGAGAAGAATTTCTAAGTGATTAAGGGGATACTGCAACCTTCCTGTAACCTTTTAACAACCAGAGTGGCAGTTATCTAAGGATGGGTGGGTGGGGTTTACATGTTCTTTAAAGCCAATAATGTGTCACCATGACATCTACATCTACAGATCTAATGGTTATGGTTAAAGGGACTTTGTGAGTCACCAGGGCTAGAAATCATCATCTAAAACTGTGAACTAATGCTATTAAGCCATATATTAGAATAACCTCACTTGTATAGAAGCAGGGATATTTGTTTAATATCGTCCACCAGTTCCAATAATTATTTGTGTAAATCTGCCTTTGTATCCAAAGCAAAATATTTTGGCCCATATGTTGGGATGTTTATGCATAGTCAAGAGTGAGGGTTATTTATATAAACCCTTTATAGACTAAATATTAAACTTGTATTATTGAAAGGCGACTCCAGAAAATCAGCTCAAAGGGCCCCATTGAGACCTGCGCAGCTAGAGCTCCTTAACTTGCATGTCTAAATGATCTACAAGTAAGGGGACGGCAGGGGACTGGAGAAGGGTCACTTACCTGCCTTTTACCCAGAATATATGGGGCGGCCACAGGTCTCTGGACTCTGAAATGATAAATACTGTTGCATTCAGTCTGACTGCAGTTATTTTTTACTGAATCTTATAAACCAAGCCCTAGTGCCATTCAAAGCTCAGTACAGTATTAAACAGTTGCAGAATTTTGAAGAAGCAGATGTTTTCGTTAGTTAATTTACATATAAACATTATGTTATCGGAGACAAAATTGGTACAGAAATAAGTAATGAGTTATAAACAGAATAATCCAAGACTAATTGCACTATGGTTTCTTTCTCAGAGATTAAATAGAATGAAATAATATAATTTTATTCTTTTAGAATTCGGGTCATTAGCTGTACCCAAATAAAACCGTTTTCATCCAGTGCAGTTTTAGATAAAATTTTTAAGGTTCATATATAGTGATGGGTGAATTTCTCCCGTTTAGTTTCGCCGAAAAATTGTCGAATTTCCCACGAAATTCGTGAAACGGAGAGAAATTTGCACCAGCGTCAATTTTGGACGTGTGTCTGAAAAGTCTCTCGCATCAATTTTGTCAATGGGTGACCGAATAGTGTTGACGCACATCAATTTTGACATGATTGGCTTTTCTGACGTGAGTCAGAAACTCGCTGGAGTTTCGCAAAATGCGGAAATTCTCTGCAAATTTGCGCCAGTTTGAATTATTTGCCCATCACTATTCATACAAGTTTAATAAAAAGTATGTTGGAAATATATAAAGATCTTCAAACCATTTTCCATAAATGTAAAACCTCATTGATCTTTGTTTACAGTATATGAGGAAGTAAGGCAAGAAAGAATAATGCATTCAAAACAGATTTCAGAATGTTAGTATGATTTTTTTTGGCCAAACATTTAAATAAATGTCTCTAAAGGCCTTTGTTTGTGCTTGGCTCTTTGCCACTTGGTGATATCTTACAGATGTTTCATACAGTTTGGTGGGTTTTCTGTCTGCTCTCTTTAACTCTTCTGTGCAATTTCTGAAGTTGTGCATTTCTCAGTGTTGGTGCTGCTATTTCAAAGCACCTCTTTTACCACTGTACCTTATGTTATCTCATATGTTGCCTGTATCGTAATTGGTGATAAAAATCAGGGCCAAAACCGGTATCTTATTGGATTGATAGGTGAAAGCCCTATCTGCAGATTTATATAATTAGGTAAAGAATCAAGACTCCCACGTTTTCTAAAAATGTATTTTATGGTCGATTCTTTCAATTTCTCGGATATGACAAGTCAGCAGCATTGGTCAGTATATGAATAAAATGAGTATTATAAAACAAAAATAAATACAAATTAAAAAAAAGTAACCAATAGAAGCCAAGAATAACCAATTTCAGACAAAGGAGATGTATACTTAGGGGCACATTTACTTAGCTCGAGTGAAGGATTAGAAAAAAAAAATGCTTCGAATTTCGAAGTTTTTTTTTGGCCACTTCGACCATCGCATTCGCTACTTCGACCTTCGACTACGACTTCGAAACGAACAATTCGAACTAAAAATCGTTCGACTATTCGACCCTTCGATACTCGAAGTGCTGTCTCTTTAAAAAAAACTTCGACCAACCTAAAACCTACCAAGCACCAATGTGTCAGGGAGCCGGGAGCTCCCTCCAGGGAGGTAGTCTGGATCAAGGAGGAAGCCCTCTTGAGGGAGCAAGGTCGCGGTATCCAAAGGGTTAAGCAGAATCAGTAGTAGTGGTCACAGGCAGGAGTTAACGAGGGCAGGCAGATCAGATGCAAATATCAAGAGTTCAGGCAGGGGGTCAGAACCAAGGTAGGAGCTAGAAACAGACTGGGAGCAGGATTCAGGCTGGGAGCTGGAAACAGGCTGGAATACGGCTGGAATCAGGAATCAGGAAACACAAACAGGAACCCAGGATTAATGGCAGCAAATCCTATTCTTGGGCGCCGTCACAGTGTTTTGGGCGCCCTTTTTATGATGGGATCCCGGCACCAGAGATGACATCATCATACAGCGACGCTGCAGCCATGTGTTCAGCATGGGCGCCGCCATCTTGGATCTTCACTGTGACCGCCGGGAATGTAAACAGCGCCGTCGGATACTTCTGGGTCGGGTACGTCTGGCAGTCCTGACACAATGTTAGCCTATGGGGAAGGTCCCCATAGGCTTTCTAATTAATTCGGGATCGAAGGAACATCGTTCAATCGATGGATTAAAATCCTTCGAATCGTTCGATTTGAAGGATTTAATCATTCGATCGAACGACTTTTCCTTCGATCGAACGACTGAATTGCGCTAAATCCTTCGACTTCGATATTTGAAGTCGAAGGATTTAACTTTGAGGGTCGAATATCGAAGGTTAATTAACCCTCGATATTCGACCAATGGTAAATGTGCCCCTATATGTATTATATAGTCACTGCACATATACAACTTAATCACCACTAGAGGTTTACTATGTCCTAAAGGGTAAGGGCACACGGGCAGATTTGGGGAGATTAGTCACCCATGGCAACACAAGGAAACTTCGGGTGACTTTGGAAAACCAGGCGCCAGTATAAGATGCTTCAGCCCCAGTATAAGATGGCCTCATTATGGCTAAATTATATTTTTTCAAATGGAAGAAAATGTATTTTAACACCATAAGGAATATTTTCAAGGAAGGCTGGACTGATACATAAACAAACCTTAGGTTTACTACAAGTCTGTATTTTAAGGTGGTGGAAACTATTCTGAATATCCTGTGAAGGAAAGGTTATCTTTTATAATATTTGCTAAAAAAAAAAAATCACTCTTTTCACGACACTGAAAAATGATGTAGTGTACAGGCTTGAAAATATTATTTATATACTGTTGTCATGTTCAGAGGAGATTTGCAGCTTTGCTTCCTACCCTCATAAGTTGCATTCTTATCTATCTCAGGAGAATGAAAACTGTATTTCATTTTTTTATACTTCTTTCAGGCCAGCAGTAGAAAACCAAACACAATAAAAATGTGGAAAATAAGTTGGAATGTGCCATAAAAGCTTTGGCTCAGCATGTTAGAAGAAAGATATTCTGGTTCACGTAGTCTGTTTTCAGTGCTCACGATAGCTCAGCGGGGTTTGATTACTGCCAATTTCCTTGCTAACTGTAAAAGGTGATGCCAAGGAGAGAGGCAGCTTTCCCCTTTAATGACAGCTCCTCGCATATGATTCTCAGAAGAAACCCCATTACTGTTTTTCTTATCACAGACCCAACGCTTGTCAGGATTAGTGTACTGACAAACAAAAAGCTCACATAGAAAATTCCATATACTCTATTTTGCTGAAAAGATTCTCATTATTGTTGTTGTAATTGCACAAAAAAATGGTTAAACTGTTGTGATTAAATGCAATTTTTTCGGAAAAGTATATCCAAATAATATTTGAATGCATCCCAGAAATTTTTCTTTCTATCAAAGACCTACTTGCTTTATGTGTATGCTGTACAGTGCGAGATTTTCTTGGATAATTACTCTCTTGGTGCAATACAAGTTGTATCTTTATTGTAAGTTCACCTGTTATCTTGCCATTAAATAATGTTAGGAGTCTTGAGTCTGACAATGGCATCTTGTCTGATGCTTTTACCACTCTGTTCTGCTGGATGGCAGTAATGGACAAAATGTGCTGTCTGCCATTAACCTAAAATATTTGTCAATAGACCATGAGGTTGGTTACTTACTGCACTTCAGTTGTGGGTCTGCACATTCCCTGCAGTCAGTTGTGTGAATCCCAGATGCAACTCCAATAGTACTGGATTTCTGGGGAAAAAAACACTATATTGTGGGTAAAAAACATGACAATTTTGTGAGAGAAGTGCAAATGGAATGCGCTGATGTATCTGCTGCAGAAATGTCCATTTTCACTTGCTGAGTAAGCACAGCCAGAGTAGGTACTGATAAGATCCAAGCTACAGACCAGTTTCACCCTCACTGGGGCTCATAAGTGCACTGCTAGGTATTGTAATTAGTAGTTGAGAAACAGCGTTTTTTCGGAAAAAAATTTTTGACGCCGGCGAATTTTCATGGGCGATTCGCTGGCAGCGAATCGCGCAAATTCGCTGCGAATTCGCGCCTGCCGAATTAATTCGCCCATCACTATATATATAGATATATATATATATATATCTATATATATAGATATATAGATATATATATCTATATCAAGGTTATTCAACATGTTCAGGGTTTTTCCTAATATTTACTCAAATCTTTTGATGTTTTTCTATTGTTTTGTTTTTGCTGAATAATACATTTTCATGGAAACAGTGTCACATTTACCTTAATAACAGATTGCCAGAGACCTCATTGCCCACAGAAACATTCCTTGCACTTAATGGCCAAACCACAAACTACTTCTGCCTGCCTCAGTTTTCAGTGGAAAAACATTCCATTATGAGAAATCAGATATGGCACAAACAACTTGATTTGATGCAATAAGACTTTGCTTCGAAACATTGGCAGATAAATTATTTTTGGATGAATTTTAATTTCAAAAATACATAATTGAACTGTTCCCTCGAGTCCAAGTGGGCTGGAGGAATCAAGTCCCAACATTTTTTTCTGCCTATAACACTCCAACCCAGAAACTCTGCTGTAGCCAGGTCTTATCTGTGCCAAATTTCTAATGCATCCATTAGGCAAAGTAAAATAAAGATTACAATTACAAAGCTCACAAGGTCAAAAACCATTAGTTTGAAGTAAATCTCATAAATCATCAAAATAAATACATGACTAAATAACATAGTAACAGTGGTATTTTTGCTAGCATGCTCATTAGCTTGAGATAAAAGAATAACAGATAAAAGTGTTTCCACTATCATCTACCTAAACTCTGGTCCAACAATCTAATAGATGCCCATTTTGATGTGAAAAAGTTGATGCTGCGCACTTCTCGGGTTTAGTTTCTGATCGATGTGCTTGGGGTGCCTGAGTGGTGGAAGTTGTACATGGCCCGGCTGCTGTTTGTTGGTAACACTTGCCAGAGCTAGAAGTATCCTGTTCGCCTATCCAGGTTAGGTTAGAGTAATGCAGAACAATTCCTCAAACTGCATGATAACACTAATTGATTTATTCTTGCTTTGGTTTAAAAAGCATGGATTTGTAAGGAAGATCCCCTCAAGGATATTAATAATATTCAAATACATTCTAAACCATATTAAACATACATTTTCTAATGAAAAGAGAAACCTAGCAAGTTGGATGAACCTGCACCCGGTGGGCCCTGGTCCTTGTGGGCACCGTCAGCCCAGACCTGCTTCCCGCGACCAAATAAGGTACTTCTTGACTGACTGATTGCGACCACAGGGATAGGTAAGACATGCACTGGTGAGGGGGAAGGGGAGTTGAAGGGCAAGGGGAGGGTACTAGCCCCTCCCTGGACTTGTACTTCATAATAAAGGCTATTCTCCTGCCATATGTATATATATTGTATTGTTCTTTTTTATATCAACACATTTATTAAAATTACTATTATGAAAATACAATATGCTTATAAAAGGCTTACATCTTAAGGTGGCCATAGATGCAAAGATCCGCTCGTTTGGCGATGTTGCCAAACGAGCGGATCTTTCCCCTATATGCCATTAACAGGCATGGCTATATCGGGGGTAATCTGATTGTTGGGCCGTATGGCCAAACAATCAGATTACGATGTGCCATGGGCTCCGGCAGGATCGGTCGGGTCAAAATCAAACCTGACCGATCAACCAAACGACCGATCTCCGCCGGACGAAAGATGTCGGCACACGCCACACACGATCCAAAAATCGTACGAATCCTCGATTCGTACGATCGGATCTGTGTGTCTATGGCCACCTTTATGGGCAGCACTCCTTCAAATAATGGACCATCCTAATGTCTATTCTACTGCTCAGAGCAGCAGTCTGGATTTAGTTCAGCCCCTTCCCTCTGTGAGAAGCTTCCTGCTCCTGAACTGTGTAGGAATGAGAGAATCAGATTAGTGTGAATCTGGCATGTCAATGCCAGTGTATGTGTTTGTCTTTGTGTGTATCTGTGTCCGTGTGTGGAAAATTAATTGTTCGTGTTAATGTGTGTTTGTCAGGGCAACTGTATTTTAAGAAGGTCTGACATACTTTGTGTGTGAGTTATAGAGACTATAATGAACCTGTGTATAGCTGTGTAAATACATTCATTATTCAATCTTATAGGCAGGGATGTCCGGCCAATGAGACGGGCTGAGGTGCCGGGGACGGCAAAAAGCCGCTCCCTTACTTTTAAGAGCCGAACTTCTGTTTTTGAAACAGGAAATTCTGCTTTACTAATGTGAGAGAGTGCAGTTGCGCTCTCCGCACTAGTGTTCCTGCCTCGGATGCCTCCCTACCCAATGGGTAAGCCGGCAAGGGGGGGGCGGCATTTTGAGTAGCCGCCTCAGGTGGCTTCTTCACCAGAATCGCAGCTGTTTATAGGTAAAGGTTGACTGTGGGTTTTGCCTACAACCATTTTCCAAGGACATTAACCCCTACAGTTTCTTGCCCCACTGTTGCACTGAATCCCCCACCTATCTATGGCCTCACTCTATTCACTGTCCTCTTTTACCCTTTCCCTTCTCATTCTGCTGAGTTACCCCCGCTCACCTCTCCTTCGCTAATAACCATCTGCCTCACTCTATATATTTGCATAGATAGAAATATCTATGAATACTTTCCTACTACAAGAGAGAGAAATGTTCTCTGGTTTTTCAACCGTACCCGACTTTTTCAAAATTGAGTGCTTTTAATCCCGGAACTGGTATATGCAAGAAAAAATTCTTGTCACAATGGAGTCTCAGGGACCAATGGTTCTAGTGCTGCAGTAGGGACGAAGAGGACATTGAGACAGAAATATAACTGCTAATTGAAAACTAAATACGTTTTACTGTAGCACAGGTAGAAGGCAAGTAGGTAAGCAATTTCAGCCCAGGTACAAGCAAAGTAGTAAGACAATGTCAGGCAAAGTCCACATCAAGGTAAACCTAGATTTAAGCAGTTCAGTCAAAGGTCAGTATCAAGGTAAAGGGATAAAACTCTAGTTAATCTTGATTGGTGGACCCAACACACTCTTGTGGGAATTAAAAAAGTAGACCTAAATCTAGGCATCATAATTGGTAGGAAGGGAAGACACGAGGAAAGTAACAATTATGTAGTAACTATCCTATATACAAAAGAGGACTTATCCCCCTATCCCGTTGCACTGTGGAAAATTAGACACAATGTATTACAGTAAAAAGCAATATTTATTAATAACCATGCTAGTGAAACAAATTAAAACATATTTAAAAAAAACCAACAGCGCTGCTGGAAACAAAAAACGGGGAATACCCTGATGTTAATTAGTGATCACTATTTTTTATACTGGTTGAAAAACCTTGCGTAGGTAAAAAAATGTGGTTGGAGCAGTATAGATAGTTTGGTAAAGCGTATTAGATGTGAACTCCCGGCAGAAACCACATTAAGGGCATGTGTGCCAAAATGTCCCTTCTTCTCTGTATAAGAACTATATCCCAAGCAGGGTAGGGGCTGGCTCCCCTTGCAAGTCCCTCAGGGGAAGCCCCTTGAGCCGAGGTTAAATGCAGGGTAAGTAAGGAGTTAGCTGTAGCAAACGCTGTATCCAATGTAGTAGCCTAAAGGCTATATATGCAGAACCCCAGTTCAGTATGCCAGCAAAAGGTTTCCTATACTTGCCCTTGTGTGGATATCGTCCGTGGTGTGGAACGCTCACAAATATCCGTAAGATCATCCCCGGGATAAAAACTGCATCCAATCCGCAAGGGAAAAACACCGCTTTGAGCCCAGCAGCGCCGAACTACCAGTAGTTCGGCGCTGCTGGGCTCAAAGCGGTGTTTTTCCCTTGCGGATTGGATGCAGTTTTTATCCCGGGGATGATCTGACGGATATTTTGGACATTTTGGCACACATGCCCTTAATGTGGTTTCTGCCGGGAGTTCACATCTAATACGCTTTACCAAACTATCTATACTGCTCCAACCACATTTTTTTACCTACGCAAGGTTTTTCAACCAGTATAAAAAATAGTGATCACTAATTAACATCAGGGTATTCCCCGTTTTTTGTTTCCAGCAGCGCTGTTGGTTTTTTTAAATATGTTTTAATTTGTTTCACTAGCATGGTTATTAATAAATATTGCTTTTTACTGTAATACATTGTGTCTAATTTTCCACAGTGCAACGGGATAGGGGGATAAGTCCTCTTTTGTATATAGGATAATTGCTTTAAATGTGGCGGACACCCCTCCCCCCTTGCACTGATATATAATTGAAGGCTGGCGCAACTGTGGATGTCTGCTTCTTTTTAACCCGGCGTTCTAATTATGTAGTAACAACAACGAACCAGGTAGCCAGAATGACCAGCAGCAGGAACAGATGTATAGGTACTAGCATGGATAAAAACGGAGGTATTTAAAGAAAAGGAACTGGGAGGTGTCCATCAGTGAACTCAAACGGATGAATAACGCAGTGCAGCTAATTGGGAATATAGACTGCATAGGTAAATACTGTATGTTAAAGCCCAATGCAGCTTCGGTAGTAATAAACGGTTATGTTAGGGATACCCAGAGCACAACAGCAGGCTACACATTATTAGTGATGGGCGAATTTCTCCCGTTTCGATTCACCTAAAAATTTGCGAATTTCCCGGCGGAAAATTCTCGAAAAGCAAATTTTGCCACCGGCGTCCACATATTTTGGACGCCGGCAACAATTCCGATGCTGGTGACAATTCTGATGCCCATTAAAGTCAATGGGCACCTAGAATTGTCGGTGGCGAATTTTTGGCTGCAAATTTTAGCGCCAATTTCGGAAATGTATTCGCCACCGGTGTAACGTGGAAATTCAACGTGAATTTGTGCCTGACCAATAAATTCGCCCATCACTACACATTATACCAGGCCTATGATCTATCAAAGGTCAATGCAGCAAGAGTAGAAAGGAAGACTACACTTCAACGTATTACCTCAAGAAACATTATGTAGCATCTGGTTCAACTTGAAGGCCTTCCACAGCATTAACTCTTGTTTTTTTTATAGCTGAATGAGTTTTGCTGGAGAACTTTGCAGTTGCCCTTTACTCTAATGTAAAGAGACAGGTTATCCTTGTTTGATGTTAAAATAACAGAGTTTATATTCAAGTCCTCAGTAGAGGGTCAGATTCATAGCTTTGCTGGTAGGGGCTTGAAAACTTGAAATTGTTGGTGAGAAGCTATATTCTCATAGTGTTTTCAAACACAGTCATAGTAGAGCTAAGAAAGAGGGGGTGACATGATTATTATTATTTGGTCAATATTCTTGTGAAGGCAGTATCTTGTCTTCAAGCTTCAGTCAACACCTAGAAAATTCAGAAGTTCTTCAGCACTGTTGTTACCCAGTAAATTTAGCAGGAGCGCTAAGATGCACAAAATTGTATGCCTCAATGCTTATTCATCTGTGTTTTGCACTTCTGGGATTAGGGGCTCTCTCTAACTTGATTTTCTGAATGGTGTGCAAGTTAGAGGACAGGTAGAGGGATGTCTCTATGCTTCTGTTCACCCCTCATGAATACAGTGCTGCCTAAAAAAGGGAAAAGAAAAACATTAATAGTATTGTTGCAATATACTAATTAGAGATAATTACACATAATCTGAAATGTTTTAGCATAGCTATACCAGCAAAATTGTTCAAAATGGATCAAAAAGCCTTTAAAGGATAGTATTCATGGGTTATTGTGAAGTTAATGCTAATGTTTTGGGTTTAAAGATAAGTATATCATTAGGCATGCATATGCTTTACAAAATAAGATGTAAAGAAAATTACTCTTTCACATCATGATAACTTGTAAAACATTTTGTCAAGATTGAAGAAACAAAAAGCAGTATATTATTGATTAGTACAGATCAGTGGAGTCCAAATTATGTAATAAATATTTTGTGTCAAAATCCTGCCTGATGTCACATACTGCTATAAGCACTCAACTGTTAACATCTGAATATTTGCTCCGTTTTTGACAACAGATAAAATGATTGGCCTATTTAGTCTGCTGGCTGCACTGCCCTTAATGAGCTTTCCCTCTCGATAGCACTAGATCTTAATAGTACAAAATAGGGTTGGAAAATTAATAAATCAATAGAAATTGTTTTGCAATTGCTGTGCCACCTGCTATCTTTCCTCGAAACTATGTCAGTTGGTATTACTTTGTATTAGCTGCTATAGAATTGTTCAGAGAAATAGTACTATATATTACATTAACGCTTAAAAATGGATTTCATCTCAATGAATAATGTGCTGTCTGGTGTAACAGTCAGATTAACCTTCCTATATTGAGATGAATGTTTTTTTTTCCTTGTCAAAGAGAATTAAGAAACAATAGCAAACTGGCCCACCAAATTAAAACGCAATTTGGCTAATGCATTGTAATTTGCAAGTCATAGGACAGCATACCCTTTTCTCATCCCAGCGAATACCTCACCAATGCTAATTAGGCAAAACACTCTTTAGAAACTTCTTAGTAGCTTAATTGAGATGTAAATGAAGAGATAGTTCCTGCTGAGTGATAAAGAAACATTTTATTGTCTTGCTGAAGTGAACATTTTCTTCACAGCGTCATCGAGATCATAATAGCATTATGGTTTTATGGACAAAATAAAATTCCCCAACATTGCTAAAATGTCTGCTGCGTCTGGCGACTTATTACCATTTTTCACACACACACAAAAATATAGAGTATGGAGCAGAAAAAGCGGTGTCGTCAGTACAGAAGTTGGTAGGAAAATCTGTATACATATTGATTTTGTTTTTGCATGTGAAGGAAAATGAAGATTTAATGATGTGGGAAATGTAGGCATAGAAATAAGTAAACATTGCTATGTGTAGGCTAAACTTGGAAGTGCAGAGATAGGAATAATACAAGTCATCTTCACTGCATACTATCATTGCATTTTTGAAAATGTGACATGCAAAGAATTTTACATAGAGCCTTAGCTTTCAATTTAAAACTAAATATAGTCAGCAAGGTTATTTATGCTATTGTGTGCATGACAGGTTTTGCATTAAGAAATGATGCTCTGGCATGCCAGTAATACCGTATATGAATAAACCAATGCATTATCAGTGACCCATATCTAGCTACTGTATGCCAGGCTTGTTAGAAAAGAAGACAAAAAAGGTATTGGAAAAATAAACTGGAAATAAAATAGGACATAAAGGCACAACAGAAGTAAAAACTTCCAAGCACAAAACATTCAAGGGCTATTCACAAAAATGCATGCACCTCTACACACACCTTGCAGCTAATGCCAATAGCTATTCAACTGGTTTACAGGTTTATGATCAATTGTGGGTGCCAAATAATTTTGCAAAACCACAGAAAAAACTGAGTAACCACTTGAAACAGTCGCACAAGTAACACCATCTTCCAGTTGTGGATCCTACAGTTACTGAAGAGATTGAACTTATATCATAAATGAATGAAGCTTCAAATCATTTCAATCACATTTTATTGTCACCAGAGCTTTGGCTTTACTTTACTTTAACATCCGCCTTTCTTTTTGAATGGATACATTTTTCGGGTTGAATGCTTTCTCGCCTGTGTCAATCTTAATATATTTGTAACATCTCTATAAAATGCCAGTAAAGAAGACACCAATACTGCAAGATGGCAATAGGGTTGCCACCTGTCCAGTTTCGGACTGGACAGCCTGGTTTTCGAAGGTGCTGTCTGGTTCAAAACCTCCTTACTGGTTTCCCTAGATATAAAAACCAGGAAAACTCCCTCAAACAGCATAGCACGTAATGTCATAACCCCACCCCCAACATTATTCGTCACCCACAACATCATCAACCAGCAAACAAATGTCATCAGCACGTCTCCCAAGTCAGCCTGATATTTGAGGTGCTGTCTTGTTCAAAACCTCATCACCGGTTTCTGTAGATTTCAAAATCTGGAAAATTCTAGCCCAGCAGGTGATAACCCAACCTCCATTATTGATCTACTCCCAAAATTTTAACCTGCCCACAAATGTCACTTGTGTCCCCCCCAACATTACCAACCTGCCCACTTCTTCCACATGCCTCCCCCTTTGTCCAGATTTTGCCTTGGATAAAGGTTGACAACCAGGCCATTCCTGTAGGCAGTGACATCCACCTGTCACTGGGAGCACATGAGCATTATTGGATCCAAATCAACCCCAATGACAAGCTGATGCAATTGATGCCAATACAGACATGTGTGGTATCAGGCAATAATGGTGTTTTTTAGTGATGGGCTTCGCCGAAAAATTCATGAATTTCCCGCGAAACGGCGAAAAATTCACGAAACGGCACCGGCGTCTCATTTTTTTGTTTTTTGCAGCCGTTTCACAATTTTATTTGCCGATGGCGAATCATGCAAATTCACCGCAAATTCGTGGCTGCCGAATAAATTCACCCATCACTAGTGTTTTTGAATAAAAAGCCAGTGTAACTTAGTCTTAAGGATGACACAATTGAGAAAAGGACTAATGGTCTTGAATCTATGGGACCAACCTAAGGTATCATTATTTCTGGGTTCCCTTTTGATGTCCTGGCAACACGAGACACAGCAAAATCCAAAGACCCTGGTGCTTAAAGGGTTAACCCAAAAATCCTCAGTGTCTGGCTGTTATGCTTAAACTTCATAGGACATGCATGGCCCTAGCAAAATTATTCATGAGCCAATATATTTTAAAACCCTAAGGTCTTCGCACATTTAACAGCATTTCCATACAAATCGAAGAAATATGGAATTGTAATATATAGCAAGGAGTTTTTGGAGGCTTTTTTTGAGTTCATGTCTGTAGGCCATTTTTAGAAATATAGAGGAAATCTTGTAAAATATATCCAAATAAACTGATGATTATATGCCATGTGTTAGTAGTTTATTTTGGATAGTTTGGTGTAGGTTTTTATTCTCAGAGATATGCTTCAAAGATTGATTACAACCTTAAGTTGCAAAGAGATTCCTTTCTTTTTAGCAAATATACTTAACAGCATGCGGGTGTTATGGAGTTTGAAAAATAATTACATTTACTCTCATAAAGAAATGTAAAGTGTAGTGCACTTCTGAATCCCAGCCATGTCCTTGTCTCAGAATTGATTCAGATAGTTACTATGTAAATACATTCCCGTTTTGATTAAACATAAGCAGTCACTCTCTAATGAAGCTCTACAAAGCCAGCACTGAGACTAAGGTCACAAGTCTCTCCCATAGCTTCATTAGCATTTATACTTTCAATATACAGTAGGGATACTGTGGTGTTTCTAGGCAATGAATTTCACAGGGATCATACCTGATGGTTATAAGATCATTTTTGCTTTATTA
Organism: Xenopus laevis; assembly: GCF_017654675.1. Taxonomy (NCBI): domain Eukaryota; kingdom Metazoa; phylum Chordata; class Amphibia; order Anura; family Pipidae; genus Xenopus; species Xenopus laevis. Next base: position 65,813,748 of record NC_054371.1, on the reverse strand, counting down.
TATTTTCTGTCTTCTGCACAGGTTTTCACTGGCCTTTCATAATTTTAGGCCCCAAGAGAAGAGTCTGGATTCTTAAAGTTGTCGTTTTCCTTTAAAAAGTCTACACAAAGACCTGAAGCTGAATGTAGTAGAAGAGCCAATGCATCATACAGCAGGCTTGCAGAAGTCAGGACAGAAAACATTTAAGAGTGAAATCTTGAAGCCGGCAGAGGTTAAGACAGGCAGGACGTAAAAGGGGAGTAACAGGCAATGATTCAGACAGGCAGCAGGCTGGAGGGAAGTCTAGAACCAGGGAGAACGTCTGGAAGCAGGCAGGATTCTGGGCATGATGGTGATGATTTATGGACCATAGACCAATTAGAGGTGGCTACTCAACCAACTGTTGTAGAGCTTAACTGAAAACGTATATAACAAGCTGTGGATCAAGCAGGATAATTTCTTTTATTCTACAATTATCACCTCATTGATTTACAGCAGGCTTTCAGTGCACATAAAGACACAGTGATTGCCAAATTCCAAATGAGTATCAAGGGATTCTAAGCAAATTACTTTTATAATATTGAAAATGGCAGAGGTCTAGATATTCAGAGGGTAGGAGGGGAGTTACAGGCAGTGATTCAAGCAAACAACAGACTGGAGGGAAGTCTAGAAGTCTAGACATGATGGTGACTATTTATGGACTAGCAACAATATGCTCCATAAATACACGTGCACAAATGTGCCGTGCTAAACACAACTGTGTAAAGACACACAAACCAATAAACCACCTAAATCCACTTATACACTTATAACGTGCACTATCTGGCTGTGCTTATTAAGCTGTCCCAATAAATAAGGCTAAGAAGAACCAATGACCTGCATTAATGATATCTGCCATTTTAAATGAGTAAACTGCCATCAAATCCTACCTTTATTGGGCAACCTTGGACAAAACTGTTTGGTTAAAAGTGTAAATTTCAAGCTATTATGTAATTCAATTTCAATACTCATATAAGGCTGTTGGTAGGCTGGATTGTTAGGAGCTCTTATTCAACAACAACTTGAGCTCCATATGGTGAATTTGTATATAAGCTACTGGTTTTAGCATTACCATGACAAACATTAATGCCACTATCTTCTTCAGATTTCTACAAAGACAAAGGAAATAACTAGACTTGTTAGACAATAAACTTAATACAAACAAAGGAAATAACTAGACTTGTTAGACAATAAACTTAATACAGTTTTGGTGTACAAACACAGAAATGTCTAACTTTTAATTCTACTACTTAGTATTTTTCTATACAGCAGTGGTCAAGGCCAGGCAAGGTTCAAAGAACAGAGAAACAGACACCCAAGAACTATGTACAATAGACCTATGTTGGGCGATGCAAAGTAGGATGTGGCGCCTTTAAATGTTTAAGAAGAAAAGACACATATGCATAGACTCTATCTGCAAACTCGAAAAACGTGTCAAACCCAGAAGCGGGCCATGGCCAAAGAAGAAGCCGTGCACAGGAGAGGAGGTGGTGGGTGTCCCCACAGGTGAAGTAATTGTTACAAGTACACGAAGAGGTGTATTTATTAGCATTGGATGTTGCCCCTAGCAACCAATCAGCAATTTGTTTTGAACAGTCACCTATAAGTTAGAAAGCAAAAGTGAATATCTGATTGGTTGCTATGGGCAACATCACTGGCAATTTTTGTCTCCAATGTTAATAAATATGCCCCAATGCTTGTGCAGAGCCACTGGCAATTGAATTATGCATCAACAAGACTAGAAGATGGACAGTTACTGTCGGCAACTTTGAAGGCCTAGGTTTTCATGGAACAGAATTACCTACCATAAATTTTTGTAGGCGCATCACCCCCAGGATATCTGTATCTATTGTTCTTATCTTATCTTATAGTCTGTTCAGCATGCCAGAGGCCACATGTTTGGACTAGAAAAGGGTATTTTCCACTAAAGAAACACAATTTTTTACAGAGATGGCAGTGAGATTATGTAATGCTCCTCCATTTGGTGATGTTTTGATGGCAAGTGCTTAATACTGTTATGATTGATTTGAATGACTTTTTCAACAGGCAAAATATTCAGGGCTACATTTATTTTTATGTCAGTATGTAAATTATTATATGCATTTATGATATATATATATATATATATATATATATATATATATATATATATATATATATATATATATATATGTGCAAAACTTCAATGGTCGACATTACGGTCCTACACAAAGGACCTTTATCAAGACATCAAACAGTTCCCCAAACCGAACAAACTGAAAAAGCCAGTAGTGAGTGAAAATTGGTGTCAAAAACCCACCCCCATGACATAAAATAATGCAATGCCCTTTTAAAGGAAGTTTCTATCCACGGCTTTATTAGATATGCCCCTCTCTAAAGCTTACCTGATGGAGCTGCAATGATTCACCATCCTGTCCCTGAAAGAGGTATTTGTTTTCCCAATATAATACAAGCCACAGGGACATGTAATGAAGTATATGACAAAATCAGACAGGCAGGTGAGATGGTGACGTATGTAGTAGCGTTGCCACTATGTGGGAAAGAAGGTCCAGTTAGAAGGTTGAGGCAGGTAGTACAATCAGGGCAGCAATAGCACCCCCAATGTCTTTCAATGTGCTTGGCAACCCTGGAATGATAAATTATTATCAGTTTGTAAAATATTCCTGGCCCTTTGAAGCCTTTCCACAAATCGGGGCCGGAATAACTGCCTTCAAATATAAAGTTGTTTCCAATTCCAAAAGTTCACAAACAAAGTTAATGGGCATGGATTAAAACCCCAAATTGGACAAAGCATGATTAACTGCCCTAATGCCTACATCATGGGGGATAATAGTATACAAGCTGTTAATACCAATTCTGACCAAAAGGTACTGGCCTGGTAAATCAGGTAATTTTTCAATGTTTTAAGTAAATCACTAGTGTAACGACTAACCCTGGTGGTCTAGTGGGGACTAGCAGATGGTGGGGACACTCCTGGCGAGGATGCCCCCAGCCCTAGTCCTCCCTCTTCTCCAGCGCTGGGTTCTATGGCGCATGGCGTGTACTTCCGGGTTTTATGTGCTGAGTGTCATGATGTCATTGCACTTTGGCATGACGTTTGAATATTTAAAGGGGCTAAAACTCATTGCCCATTGTTAGGTCTATTTTGATAGTTCCTGGGTGCGCTTATTGGTCTGTTATCTTCTGGTTTTTGATCCCTGCCTGTCTGACTTTGTTTGAACTCTGCCAGTACCGAACACTGCCTGCCTGACTTTGCATGAACTCTTCCTGTACCGACCACTGCCTGTCTGACCTTGCTTGAACTGTGCCTGTACTGACCCAGGCCTGCCTGACCTTGCTTCAACTCCACCTGAACCGACTCTAGCCTGCCCGACATCACTTCGTGAAGTTGATTTGCCTTCAGTCCTAAACCTGGTAATGAACGTGCCCCTTTGCTTGTCCAGAACTCTTGCTTTGCTCCTCTCATATTAAAACCTGGCGGCATCTGAGTAGCTGGGGGCTCCTTCCGAAGCTAAAGTCGGTTGCTAAAGGCAGAAGACGGAGCCATGACCGGGGGCCTAGCACTATTTCTGGATTTAGAGAGCCGACCGTGACAGCTAGAATTTTGGGTTTTTGGGGCCAATTTTCACTCACTACTGACTATTTCAGTTTGATTGGTTTGGGGAACTGTTTGTGATGTCTTGATAAAGGTCCTCTCTGTTGGACCGAAACACCAGCTTCCACCATTACATTTTTGCACATAGATTAAGTGCCATGGGCGCCCTGTATCTTTCATGCATCTTTCATGCTGATATTACTTTTTGCAGCAGCACCTCTGCTTTTTTGCCTCTTTTTTAGGGGTGAGTGCAAAATGGTTGACCTATTTTAATATAGCATCACTGGGGTAACTTATTGTAAAGTAAAAGTACTCAGAGGACCACTCAGGTGAAAAACAGCAGAGGCCAAAGCTGGGACGGAGGGGTCAGAACATGCTTTTCCAAGTCTTGGCTCCTTCTAATCACCAAGTTTTCCGTGAACACTATAAAAAGCTGCCTGAACAAGGTGAGGTCAATAGCCTAATAATTCCTAGTCGAAGACTGATTAAACTTTTGTTTCTGTGCCTGTTGTATACAAATGAAGTCGTATAACTGACACTATGCTAATTCACAATCAGTCATTAACAGATGTTCAAATCAATTGCAACAATTAATTTAATTGTACCAAAGTAATTACTCTAATCTGTCAAATTTGTATCAGAAAGATTATTTTAAATTTCTGCCTTTATATTTTTGAATGCTTGGCATGTACGAATTGACATCTTGAGTGAAATGTGAATGAATGAGAATAACATGCAGACAAGTCACATGCCACTGGAGGCTTATATTATAATAAGGTTACAACAAGATGTGCTGATCCATTTCAACGAATGTCTAATTTAACCTCCTAGAGGAAAGCAGAGCTTTTATATATTGGACACCCAAATATGCCAGCTCAGTCCAGCCATGTGTCCCCTTACAGTTAGGTCCATTAATATTTGGACAGAACTTTTTTTTTCATATTTTGGTTCTGTACATTACCACAATGAATTTTAAATGAAACCATTCAGATGCTGTTGAACTGCAGACTTTCAGCTTTAATTCAGTGGTTTGAACAAAATGTGTGGAACTAAAAACCTTTTTTTTAAAACAATCACTTCATTTCAGGGGTTCAAAAGTAATTGGGCAATTGACTCAAAGGCTATTTCATGGGCAGTTGTGGGCAATTCCTTCATTATGTCATTATCAATGAAGTAGATAAAAGCCCTGGAGTTGATTTAAGGGGGGGGGTGCTTGTATGTGGAAGATTTTGCTGTGAACAGACAACATGTGGTTAAAGGAGCTCTCCATGCAGGTGAAACAAGCCATCCTTAAGCTGCAAAAACAGAAAAATCCCATCTGAGAAATTACTACAATATTAGGAGTGGCAAAATTGACAGTTTGGTAAATCCTGAGAAAGAAAGAAAGCACTGGTGAACTCAGCAACGCAAAAAGACCTGGACATCCATGGAAGATAACAGTGGTGGATGATCACAGATGGTGAAGAGAAACCCCCTTCACAATAGCCAAACAAGTGAACAACACTCTCCAGGAGGTAGGCATATCTAGGCATCCAAGTCTACCATAAAGAGAAGACTGCATGATAGTAAATACAGAGGGTGCACTGCAAGGTGCAAGCCACTCATAAGTATCAAGAATAGAAAGGCTAGATTGGACTTTGCTAAAAAAAAAACATCTAAAAAAGCCAGCACAGTTCTGGAAAAACATTCATTGGACAGATGAAATCAAGATTAACCTCTACCAGAATGATGGCAAAAAAAGTTATGGTGAAGGAGTGATCCAAAGCATACCACATCATCTGTAAAATGGCTGAGGCAGTGTGATGGCTAGGGTGTGCATGGCTGCCAGTGGCACTGGGACACTGGTGTTTATCCATGATGTGACACAGGACAGAAGCAGCCCAATGAATTCTGAGGTGTTCAGAGACACTGTCTGCTTAAATCCAGCTAAATGAAGTCAAATTGATTGGGAGGCGTTTCATAATGACCCAAAACATACCGCCAAAGCAACCCAGCAGTTTATTAAAGCAAAGAAGTTGAATATTCTTGAATGGCCAAGTCAGTCACCTGAACTGAACCCAATTGAGCATGCAATTTGTCCAATTACTTTTGAGCCACTGAAATAAAGTGACTGTGTTAAAAAAAGGCTTTAGTTCCTCACATTTTTATGCAATATTTTTGTTCAACTGACTGAATTAAAGCTGCAAGTCTGCAGTTCAACTGCATCTGAGTTGTTTTGTTAAATTCATTGTGGTAATGTACAGAACCAAAATTAGAAAAAAAAGTTGTCTGTCCAAATATTTATGGACCTAACTGTAGCTGTTAGGTACCTATAAGAAAAATATTGGCTCTCATAATGGGTTATATTACATTGACATATATATCTAAAAACTCCTTTCTGTTATTTAGAATAAAATTTGAATTTTGTTGTGTCATACAGATATGGGATCTGTTATCCAGAAAGCTTTGAATTATGGAAAGGCCATCTTCCATAGACTCCATATTATACAAATAATAAAAAATTTTAACAATGATTTCCCATTTCTCTGTAATAATAAAACAGTAGCTTGTACTTGATCCTACTAAAATATTATGGGCACAGGCGACAATTCGCGAGCGAACGGGGCATTCGCACTCTATTGCCAGGTGAGTTTTCGCTCTGGCGAAATGATGTTACTCCTCAAATTCACTAAAATGCAGATTTTACTGAACCTTACCTCTTTTGCCAGATTTGACTTCCCCACCTCAGACCAGGCAAAGTGCTTAAAGGGCATGTAAAGTCTAAAATAGACTAAGGCTAGAAATGCTGTATTTTGTATACTAAAAATAAACATGAACTTACTGCACCACAAGCCTAATCAAACAAATAATTTATGCTTTCAAAGTTGACAGCAGGGGGTCACCATCTTGTAAATTTGTTAAACATCTTTGTAAGACTAAGACTGTGCACATGCTCAGTGTGGTCTGGGCTGCTTAGGGATCGTCATAAACAAAGCTGCTTGAGTTCTGCATGGCTGGAAAGTAAGGCGGGGGCTCCCCCTGCTGTTCATAAGTATGATTGTTTCCCTGCTCAGCAGTTAGGGACCGTCTGACAATTCCTCTCCACAGCAGTAAATGAAGGGAGAATTTCACTGCATACAGTCAGGTTTCTTATAAAAATGGTACACATTTTTTAATTAAAGTATATTGGAGATAGGTTTCTTTTTCCTTAAAGAAAGTAAAAATGGGATTTTATTTTTTTGCCTTTACGTGCCCTTTAAAAGAAGCTAGATCTTCCTCAATCTTCTGTCACTTTTTGTCTACTTACTTACATATCCTTTGAGCCGAAAAGGCTCACAGGATATGTTCAAAAAAAGTACAAAAAACGCTAGCGACTTTTCCTTTTTTGAAGCAGAATTGCCTGCAAAAGTCCTGAGTTAACTTTTTTGGCTGACAAACTTTTTTGGGCAACCGGTTTTCTCCAGACATTTCATAACATATGGAACATTCATTTTACTGTGGGCTCATGTGTAGGGCATTATATTAACTCTCCTGTCCTTTAAGGTTCCCTGGACATGTATAAGAAAAAGTGGTAACTTCAAGCATTTGCACCATCATTTATAATAAAGACCTCCATACAACTTTAAATTACCTGCTGTATGAAAATTGACCTAAGCGCAAGATCACTAATGAATTTTTGCTAGGCACAAACGAATGCAAAAACATCTTCGCTTTGAAATGCTTGCACAGCCATAGTACTGCTAGTGATAGCGAAAAGTCGCCAGCATTCAGCGCCCAGGGTGCAACTTTGCATACTAGTGAATTAGCGTAGTGGTAGTGAATTTGAACCTGGCGAAGTGGTGTGATTTGTGCGAATTGGTCATTTGTGACAATTCTACCCCAATGAATCCTTATCAGAAGCAAAACCAGCCTCTTGGTTGTTTAAAGGATTTTCTAGTAGACAAAGTATGGAGATCCAAATTACAGAAAGATCCCTTATCCAGAAAACCACCGGTCTCAAGTATTTTGGATAACAGGTCCCATACCTGTATTGTTTTATATATAATTATTATATTGAACGTTTGAATTATCAAATCAACCCATTCTTTAAAGAAATGCTTTAAAGTGGTCTATTTTTGGCACAAGGCTAACTTGTCAGTAAGAAGTTTTTTTAACACACACTGCACATTGGTTCAAACTATGAAATGCACTTTTTCTTCACTGGTATATAGGTTGCTAAATACTATTACAGGTTCTCACAAATTATGCACATTCTGCATATATTTTATTAATGGCTTTTCTTGCATTCCCTCAGTAAAATTAATTATTAATACCCCCTATGATATACTGTTCCCATAGCAGCAAATGTTTGGACAAAATGTATGGTCACAGCTCTTTTTTTTACATTTTGGTATAAGCCCCCCCCAGGCTCTGACTCAGGCTAAGACCCCCCCACCCCTAGGCTCGGACTTGTTAGACCTCATGTCTTAACCTTCTTAATGACTTCAAATTTCTCTATAAATTAGAATAGATTCTGTTTCTCACTCCTTAGCCATATATTGTTTGGTACATGTCCTGCCCTGCCCTCTAAATAAGGTTTATTAACTCATAAGGTAGGCTGTTTTAGAATAATAATACCAGGCTTTTTGCTCAACAACTCTCTAAAAATCCGAAGTCAGGATTCTAGATTTAACTGTGCATAGAAAGTCACTGACACTCTTACCTGGTTTACATAATTGGATTGTACAATTTTTTTTGTAACTTAGATTTTTATTTATTTTCTCAAAAGAAAAAGAAATACAATCACAGTAAAGGAGACATGTCAAAGAATGGATAAAGTGCAAGCATACATCCATACAACAGCAATAAGACAAAATGAAAGGAGCACCAGACATTATATGCCGCGCTTTACTTGCCCCACATGACTCCTCCCAAACAACATGTACCAATTAGAACGTATTTGAAATTTAAGAGCCTCGCAGCCCAAGTGCTAGAACAAAAATAGCAAAGAACATACATGACGTTATAGGCAGAGTCACGACCCAAATGTTTATCAAAAAGAGTGAGTGAAGGCACAAGCAAGAACATTACATAGTATGGCTTACAAAAAAGCCAACCAATAAGGCCAACGCAGTGACCATGAACAATAACAACAAAATAATAGAAAACAAAACAAAGCAAAATAAAAGAAAAAAAAAAAGAAAAAAAAAAGAAAACAGTAAATAATAAATAATAGTAAATAATAGCCGTAACCCTACAGATCTTTAACCGTAAAAACGGCAGCATCATTGTCAGCAATATCAAAGTGAGTATCCTTAGCAACCCTGCAGTTAGACCAAATCAGTGGAAAGTAACACCCAGGCCGACCAGATTTTCAGAAAACTGGGAATCGTGTTCTTAATGTATGCAATCCTATATTCAAAATCCTTATTACTATTTACTTTCAGACAGATTTCACGTAGGGAAGGAAGATTGGGTGTTTTCCATTTAGCTGCAATAGAAATCCTAGCTACCGTAAGCACATGATTGAGCAGTTTTTGTTGAGCTACAGTAAGCCCTAAAACCGGTTTGCCCAGCAAAAATGTAAAAGCATCCTTCTGTACATCCTCATGCGTGAACTGTCTCACAAGGCCTAAGATATCATCCCAAAACGGTTGGATCAATGCACAATTCCAAAATATATGATAAACATCTCCTGGGGCTTCGCCACATCTCCAGCACAAATTAGAAACCCCAGGAAAGGTTTTGTGCAACCGCACTGGGGTCAAGTACCAATGCATCAATATTTTATAAATATTCTCCTTCTGCTTGGTACATGTCACACTACGCTTAGCATTATTCCAGACAGATTCCCATTCCTCCTGAGTAATGTCCAGGTTCAGGGCCTTTTCCCATTTCACCATATAAGAATGTTTGTAGTCTTGTATACCAAAGGGGTCATTAATCATAGCATAAATTTTCGATATTAATTTCGTTTGAGGAAGGCCCTTAGAAGCTAATTGTTCAAAAGCAGTAGGTAGATTATTCTTAAAATATTGAGTGAATGGTAACACATAATGCCTAATTTGGAAATACATAAACCAACGTAACTGCACATTTGGAAGCTTCAACTGAACATCATTATAGTTAAGCATAGACCCCAGGGAAGTGTCCAAGACATCCCTGACTTGAAACAGAGAAGTGGCCTCCCCAAAGCTATTAAAAGGAGTAGAAATGGCTGGGGGAAATAGGGGATTTCCGGAAAGTGCCAATAATGGGGAAAAAGGAGAGCACAGTTTGATTTTCAACTTCATTCTATTCCAAATTGCTAACGTCAATCGTGTCGCATTAAGCATCGGTATCTCCAGTTTCGGAATCTTTAAAGGTGCCCAGAACCAAGCATTGGGATGGTATGGTTGAAACAAAGCACTCTCCACTCTCACCCAAATAAGATCCGAGGACCAGAATGTCCACGCCAACACCTGTCGTAACTGGGCTGCCTCATAGTATTTCTGCAATCCTACTTGGACAGCTCAATAAATTTAAGGAAAGCTGAATTGGGGCATGGTCCGACCATGTAATAGAGGCAATGTCAGAAGTATAAGATGTGCTAAGGCAGGGCTGAGAGACCAAAAAATAATCTAACCTCACATGCACCTTATGAACAGCAGAATAGAAACTAAACCGCTTCTCCCTCGGGTGTTCTATTCGCCAGACATCATACAATGGAACCTGATTAAATAATTGGCGGGCTGCCCTGGATAGAACATGAGCTGAAGAGTCAGAGGACGGATGAGATCTATCTTCCTGCTGCGATAAGGGAACATTAAAATCTCCGCCAATGACCACGTGTGGGGAATTGTAGGCAGTCAATTTGGCAAGGACTTTCTTAAGAAATTTAATCTGCCCTTTATTCGGAGAGTAAACATTTCCTAGAATTATCGATTTACCCCCTAAAACACCCTCTAACAAAAGATAATGACCATTAGGATCACAAAACACACTAGATACTTGCAAGGGACAATCTTTATGTAGTAAAATGGCCACCCCAGCTTTTTTAGAGTCAGAGGATGCATAATATGCAGTTGGGAAATATTTAGAATACAATTTGCCCGGGGTAAGGCGAGAAAAGTGGGTTTCCTGCAAGAACGCAACATCCGCCCTCAAACTCCTAAGCTCCTTAATAGCCAAATATCTCTTAGTGATCGAATTTAAACCATTACAATTTAAAGACACAATATTCACCATGTTGCAGAATAAAATACAGCTGATGTAAACATTATATCAGTATAAGAGAACCCATCAAATAATAAGACAGGGGTAATGCAGATAATAGTAAAAAAATAAGAAAGTCTTGTACGGTCACGATCGATAATAATAAAAAAAAAAGAAGCACCAAAAAAAACAATAAAAATAACCAAAAAAACTGTGTAACCAAAAAATGAAGAAAACCAATTCACAGTCAAAATTGGATTGTACAATTAGTACAATGTACTAATATAACAGTTTGGTTTACTGGTTGACACCACATTCCTTACAAGTTGATTCTTCAACTCCATACCTTGGTAGCCATATACATATCCAGTTTAGTCCATTTACATATCCACTTAAGTCCATGAATGGGATCTGCTATCCAGAAACACATTATCCAGAAAGTACCGAATTATGGGAAGGTCATCTCCCATAGACTACAATATAATCAAATAATTCGGATTTTTATTCCCTTTTTCTCTATAACAATAAAAAAGGCTGTACTTGATGGTACTATGCTATAGTTAATCCTTACTGGAAGCAAAACAATACTATTGGGTTTATATAATGTTTAAATAACTTTTTATTTGGCTTAGGGTATGGAGATAAAAATTACAGAAAAATCCCTTATCCTGAACATTCTGGATAACAGATCCCATACCTATACTAACACGTTATTCAGCATTATATGTGTATACAAATACTGATGTAGTCTGTAGACATTGTCTGTGCTGTCTTCCACATGACCCCATCAGTCATCATCTGCAATGAGATGGTGAGAGGGGTCCCAATCAAATAATGACTGGGCATATTATACGTTTTGTAGGAAGGTGGAGAGAAGTATTGACAGGCTCAGCTTTGGCCTGAGTGCAACTACATAAAGTGGAGCTCGGCCTGAAAAAAATACAAGTTGTATGACCAGTGTGCCCTCAGAGAGCTTCACTGAGATCTTGCTTCTCGGCTTTACCAATGTAATTCTGGGATTTTTATCCACAACCCTCTGACTCTTTCTGCAAAAGGAAAATCTGCATATTGTCTATATTGTCATAGGTCACATCACTGACATTGCATTCAATGTTTACCTGTTTCGGCAGATGACATTTCTGTATTTGCTTTCTGCAGGGTTTATCATTTGTATTTATTTTAAAGACCTGTTTTGATGCATAAACTGCATATTATTTTCGTCTGTGTAGCAGCTCTCTGCTAATCTGCTTAAATGTATGTTGTTTTTTTTCAATCATTATAAAGGTCTTTTTATAGTTAAATGATGAATACTTTAATATATACTGTATGACAGCCAGTACGAAATTTTAAGGATGCAGAGAGTATTGTCAACACTTATAAAAAATGCATGGACATTCTGTTCACTCATATAGGGCCACAGTTGTGCTTGGATCTCAGCATGTATACAAATGAGCATGCTGATGGAGAGACTGGAAGAGAAGAAAGAAAGAAAGAAAGAAAGAAAGAAAGAAAGAAAGAAAGAAAGAAAGAAAGAAAGAAAGAAAGAAAGAAAGAAAGAAAGAAAGAAAGAAAGACTTTTTTACATGACCCCCTATGTCCTACAAAATGCACACACAATGCACCAACAACCATTACAAATCATCTTGGCTTCAATCATCAACGGATTGGGCTGGTGGGACACCCTGCAAAATTTTTCTTTGGTTCACAGCAAAAAATCTGAACGGCACGCATGCACAATTGCGGCAAAGAACCCCAGTGCGCATGCACAATCGTGGCAGAAAAAACCCCAGTGCGTGTGTGCAATTGTGGCAAAAAAACAGTGCGCATGCGCAATCGCGACAAAAAACCCAGTGTGCGTGCGCAATCGCAGCAAAAAAACCCAGTGTGCATGCGCAAACGTGGCAAAAAAAACCAGTGCAATTTGTTGTATTGTAAGCCCCTCTTAACATGTGATGATTGCCATAAACAATCACCCATAAAGTGGCCATACATTGGGCTTATCAAGAAAAACCTTTTACCAACTGGGCCCTAGGCCAATGGGGCAGATGACATATGAGGGGCCTATGCATAAATATATAATGCTGGCTCACTGGGGAAGAATATATTATATGAGTGGGCAGCGAAGGGACAAGAGCTCAGTAAGGGTAGGCGAAAGAATAGGTACATGCCTAGCACCACCCTTCCATTTCACCCTTTGAAATGGAAGGGTGGTGCTAGGCAAACGGGACACTACTCTGTATATATATTTTTACAGTCTCTAGAATCAACAAGGACTTCCATTCCTTCCACTCATCATCTACCAGTCATTCACTCTTCTTTACATTCCTCATCACTAGAGATGGGTGAATAAATTTGCCCAGTGCGAATAAATTTGCAAATCTCTCCCAAAAATTTGCCCGGCGTCAAAAATTTTGGACGCGAGTCCGAAAAGTCGTTTGCGTCAAAATCGCCACACGTCAACACTATTCTGACTAATCGCAGCGACTTTTCTCCCCGAATGCCTCCCCTCGCTCTGCGCCTGGCTAAAATGAAAAATCGCCTGCGCTAATCACACGCGGCGATTCGTTTTCCGAAATCGCCCGAAGTTGCCTCACGAGGAAACTTCGGGCGACTTCGGAAAACGAATCGCCGCGTGTGATTAGCGCAGGCAATTTTTCATTTTAGCCAGGCGCAGAGCGAGGGGAGGCATTCGGGGAGAAAAGTCGCGGCGATTAGTCGCCAGGCGACTAAAACTCCCCAAATCGCCCAGTGTGTCCCTACCCTAAAGGGGGCTCAATAATGTGACAAGAGTTTCTGAAGTGATATATAACAGCTCTCTAAACACCTATAGAGCTGTGGCACAAATAGTCATTTGGGACCTCATTTATGTATGCTTTGGATACAAAAAGTGCTCATTTAATAGATGCACAGTCCTTAGTGCTCTGTTGAATCTTTATTACAGATTTATTTTATATATTAGTTATGTTATACAGAATACTACAGTTTCCAGAATTCATCTGCTTCATGTTACAATGTCATTACCTGCGTGTGATGTCAGTCAGTGTTTATTGGTTCTTCCTCCTGATCTCTAGGTTTTCCTGTTCATGTGGCAGTATGTATGAGATCTCTCTCTCTCTCTGGTATGCTGCATGTTCCTATATTAATACAAATAGCAGTTATTATATGCATCTATCAGCAGCAAAGGATGGTGTGGAACTACACCACTCTGTGCCAGAATCTGATACCAAGGAACTGTGGTAGGTCATCTCACCCTGAATATTAGAGCGTTGGACTGCGCAATGCAACATGCTCCATGTAGAACAGAGGGTATGCTGGTGCAACACAGCCAGGGTCAGACTGAGCCGTGGTGGGTGACCAGGACTGCAAAACGAAGGGCCCTCCTGGCAGTCGCCGGGGGCCCCCTCCCAAGCTGCAAAACCCTGCCTGCGGCACGCATTGCATGAAAGATGTGGCGCGCATGCGTGAATGATGTACCACAGCGTAACAGCTTTCCTTTATGGTGCAGCCAGGGGAGCAGGTCTGGGCCAGCAGTACCCAAGAGGGCCAGGGCCCACCAGGGTTTTCCCGGTGTCCCACCCAGTCCGACCCTGAACACAGCCATGTCCACACTGTTAGCAGAGAGCTGATCTGAACTGTATGTGCAGCTTCTCTGTAAGTGAGGACAGACACACCAACTTCTGTGTGAACATGACAGTTAAAGGCCTGGAGTGGAGAGAATACCAGAAACACCATACTTATCAATTCATTCCATTTCTTTTGATGCAACCACTCTTTTACAAACCTCCCCAATAAAACAGATGACACCAATTTTATTGGATAATGATGACCGCAGCTTCTTTATTGACTTTTCAAACTTAAACAATTTTACACCACCAATAAACTGTAATAAAAATAACTGTTTACAAACACTTGACATTTTAGTATATATAATATTCCATAACATATTTTGTTAACCTATTTATTTCTGCCCTATTCTGATTGCCTTGGGCAGATGATCCTGGGATTACCATTCTGTGCATTGTACCTCCTTACTAGGGATGTCGCGGACTGTTCTGCGGCGAACTTGTTCGCGCGAACATCGGCTGTTCGCGTCCGCCGCAAGTTCGCGAACGTCGCGCGACGTTCGCCAATAGGCGTTCGCGTCAAAATCGTTCGACCATTCGACCATTCGGTCGCTAAAATCGAACGATTTTCGTTCGATTCGAACGAAAATCGTTCGATCGAACGATTAAAATCCTTCGATCGTTCGAATCGAACGATTTTCGGATGTTCGAAGTTCGCGAACTGTTCGCATTTTTTGCCGGTGTTCGCGAACGGGGTTCGCGAACACATTATCGGCGGTTCGCTACATCCCTACTCCTTACGTCTGCACCCTTCCTGAATTTTTGTTTACCCATAAGCCACAATACACAGACTCGATGGTACCATCAATTTTTTATGCCACCATGGGACCCCATGCCCGAGTTGGCAAGTTATATATAATGTTCCTCCTTCTCTCCGGAACCCCTCATAGTTCCTCCTTTTAACTTCCCTCTTTCCCAGGACCACCGCCAATGCTGCGACAAATACTGACTATGCTAACCTAGTACCCCAAATTTAATCACCCCCCTCCTTACAACTTCTTCCCAGGAACTTACCATCTCCGACTTTTCTATTACCTGTCATGAAAAACAAAAAGGGGTTGGGAAGGGTCGGACTGTTCCTAACCTAAGTGTTAATTCTGAGGTAGGAAAAGGAAGTGATTTCTCCCGCACTTTTCCTTTTATCCCAAATCCTCCTGGACTGCCCACTTGTCTCACTTCCCCTTCCAACCTCTTCTTCCTCTCCCCCCTGCCTCCCAGTCATGCCTTCTCCTGGAGGCAAAACAATGTTTTTTTTTAAGCAGACTTATGGTATGGAGATCCAAATTACAGAGAGACCCCTAATCCGGAAAACCCCAGAGCCCAAGTATTCTGGATAACAGGTCCCATACCTGTGCATTAGGTGCGTATACAGTTACTTTATGCTTGGTTTATATTCATTAGGAATATGCACATTTTCTAACTCAGTTTTCATATTTAGGCAAATGGCACCCAGGGCATTTATTTGGCATTTTGTCGACCACATTTTTCTGCATCACATGGCATTATGTACAATGTCATCATTTTTTTTTTAAATCAAAACCACCATAAACCCTGCCCTAAAGGTTGACTGTTGTGCCACAGGCAATGTTTGCTCTTCTGTACAGCCTATTCTGACATTCACACGACTACAAGAATGCATTTTTATTTAATATACATACAGTAATTTGATAATGATAAATATATTGTATACATTCTTTCCTATATTGCGGTCTGCATTGGAATAGCTGTTGCTGAAAACCCTCTCATTAGGGCGCCACCTAAAAAGTCATATTTTTATAAAGAAACTTGTAAGTAAAAAAAACTATCATCCTCCTCCCCCAGAGATCAGTTGTCATGGTTTATATATATAAGGAAGCCCTATCAAAGTTGATTTAATACTCACTTACGCAATAACATAATATTTATGTCAGGGTTTCCAGCTGCAGGCATGCGGTCCAAATGCAGGCTTGCAATCAACATTGAGGACCCCAGTCTACCTTTATATATTGGATAATCATCTCCTGACATGAAACAAGCTGAATGGCACGGACTTAGATAATGTATGGGACAATTATTCACTATATTGCCATACAAGAACACAAGCAAGCTAGAAGGGGCAGAGAAAAAACTTAACTTATGTCAGAAAATGCATTTATATATAACAATAGATTTCAGTAGAAATGAACCTACTTAAAATCCTCTCCACTGCATACACGACTTTCATAGAAAGAACTTCAAGTAAAGTCAAAGCTCAACTTGGATTGACGCCAGTGAAATCAGTTGTGATTTGCTGTCATTATTTGCCCCCTGGATACTTTACAACTGCTGGATAAGGATTTAGTCAAAGTGTTTGGGAAGGTGAATATAACCAGTTTTTTTTTTTCTTTTTCAGTACTGCTTCTAATTTTCATTCCTTACTCCAGTGCCTGGTCTGTCTTTTCAATTACTGTAGGTGGCATTTTGCTTGGAGGCACCCTGCAACCAGCACACATCAGCAAGGTTAAAATGCCCCACTAGAAGCCAACAAGCTCAGAATATTATGTGTCGTGTTTGAGATCTACCCAGAAGGAAGTGAATAATTGATTATAACAAAGTCTTGCATGCTCAATATAAAACATGAGAAAGAGATGCCCTTAGCAGCTATTACGATTGTTCAAACACTCTCGGTTTTGGAAAACTTAAGGGCTGAGTTATGACAATTTAAACTGGCAAATTATTTTTTTTAAAGAATTTTAAATCATGTTTCAAATGTATTAACATTTACATGATTGACAGGAAAGTATTTAAGGAAGTGACTCACTGACACAGACAATGTGGCAGACTAGCACAATTTATCTCAACTAAAGATTTTTCTCCAGGAATTCTTCCCAACCAACCTTGGCCCAGTTCCTTTTGAGACACGTCTAACAGACATACACCCATATTTATTATAAGGTGCTAAGTTTGCCCTGGAGCAGTAATCCATAGCAACCAATATGATGTTTGCATTTAAACAGGTGACCAGAAATGTTACCTGCTGATATGGGTTACTACCCCTGGGCAAACTTAGTGCCTTTTATTACATAACCCCCATGGAACTTAATGAAACACCCCCAAATGGAAATGCTTGCCATTACTACTCAGCACAGCCAAACACATACCCCAGCAGCAACCTGCCATGCCAGCTACTCAACCAACACCTCTTGAGATAACATCAACTCCACTTTGCTAATCTGCAGTAAATAATTCTCAAAATGGCAAACGTTTCTCACCTGCTGTGACAATTACAGAAATATGCCTGTCCCCTAAAAAATACCTCTAGTCTTAAAAACAGTTACTGGGTGAAAGGTATAGATGCTTCATAAACTGATCCCTAAATGGCTCTGGACTAGTGATGTGTATGCCGGGCCTATATCCGTGGGACCCGGCGGGTTTGGGCCAACCTTGCACTCTTCTTCTTCGAGTGAGCTTTTCTCCTGCTCTCCTTGCCCCCCAGCATCAAATGCCAGCTTCTGCCTTCCGGGTTCTTCTTTTATAGATGCTGCGCCTGCTCACACCTCCCCGTTTTTGATGTCATCGATGGGGCGGGTTGGCGCAGGTCTATAAAAGGAACCTGGAAGTCGGGCTCGGGCGGACGCAGGTGGAAGGCTGGCGGGCGGTTTGTGAGTCGGTGAAATCCTGACCTGCACATCACTGCTATGGACTGCATCCCTGTTGGTGGAAAGATTAACGATTTGGAAACATTCTTACCAGCGCTAGAATGAATCATTCCAAAGCAGAAAAGAGCATTTACATCTGAGAAGATCCATTAGGCTTCCTTGACCTTTAATGTTCTGTATAAAAAAGGTGATCTATAATAAACCAGCCACTTTTTGTATCCAAATGTACACAGTACTGAAACCTACGGAATGACTGCACCACCGCCATCCACTGCACCACCGCCTTCCCGGCATGACTGGCAAGCTGTTCTCTTTAGCCTTGTCGACATGTCAAGAAGAGACAAGTAATGATAGGCTGGGGGTGGCCAAGTCACACTTTTGATAGATATGAACAGTGTAGTGCTGTATTATTAGTAATACTAGCACATTTAAGAAAGTTGTAGGAACTAGTTAGTACTAGGAGGAGGGGGTCATTCTTCCACTGTATAGAGCACTTGTAAGGCCCCATCTAGAATATGCCGTACAGTTTTGGTCTCCATCACTCAAACAGGACATTATTGTATTAGAGAGGGTACAGAGAAGGGCAACTAAGCTGGTAAAAGGTATTGAAAATCTTAGCTATGAGGAAAGACTGGCCAAATTGGGGATGTTCACGCTGGAGAAGAGGCGCTTAAGCAGGGGCGTAACTATAGAGGAAGCAGACCCTGCGGTTGCAGGGGGGCAGGAGTGTAGGGGGCCCAGTGAGACCCTAATTAAATACCAATTTTAATATATCTTGGTAAAATAGGCCAACTTATAAATATTTTGGGGCCCTAAATTGAATTTGCTATGGGACCCAGTAACAACTAGTTACGCCACTGCGCTTAAGGGGTGATATGATAACTATTTATAAATATATAAGGGGGTCATATAATAATCTCTCTAATGCTTTATTTACCAGTAGGTCTTTCCATCTGACACAAGGGCACCCATTCCAATTAGAAGAAAAGAAGTTCCGCCTAAATATTCGGAAGGGGTTTTTTACAGTGAGAGCTGTGAAGATGTGGAATTCTCTCCCTGAATCAGTGGTACAGGCTGATACATTAGATAGCTTTAAGAAGGGGTTGGATGGCTTTTTAGCAAGTGAGGGAATACAGGGTTATGGGAAATAGCTCATAGTCCAAGTTGATCCAGGGACTAGTCCAATTGCCATTTTGGAGTCAGGAAGGAATTTTTTCCCCCTTTGAGGCAAATTGGAGAGGCTTCAGATGGGTTTTTTTGCCTTCCTCTGGATCAACTGGCAGTTAGGCAGATTTTAAAAAAAAAAAAGGTTGAACTTGATGGACCTTGTTGAGACGCAACATGCTGCATTTTTCCTGCGTTCGGCGCCTACAAGCGCCTGTGTGAGTACAGTCCCATTGGAAAAAATGTAATGCGTCTTATCCCTGCGGTCCCCTGCGGCTGAACGCAGAAAAACGGAACGCAGGGGAGCGCAGGTAAAAACGCTCTTCTGTAAGAGCCCTTACTTACTATGTTACTTTAAGACTTTAAGGCAAAACAGCTGCGTCACACCAGTTCAACAGAAATTGATTTAACATTTTTTTGCAATTTTACTTTTTGCTGAAACTTTTTTCTTTAATATGCAGGAGCCCAAACCCAAAAATATGCATTTAAACCAACAAACTATTGTACAATTACCAATAGTAATAATAATCAAAAATTCTTGATTTTTACCATTCAAGTGAGAGGGTTCATGTATCTACACTGGGCATATTTCTTCAGTAACCCGTGGAAACCAATCTGATTTTGGCTTTCAATCTACCACATGGTAACTTTTCTTTTTTTTATTATTTTATTTTACAATAGGGTGTTTAGCATTCACTATATAATGTACCTTTATGACTGCTTTTTTTTTATCTCTGTGTTGTTTATTTCTCGCTAAAGTGTGTAATTTTTTATATTTTGCGTCACATTTGGAGGTAATAAATTATCTGTCATATCTGTAATCGCAAACCTGTAACATTATACACATTAGCTCTGCAGTGCAAGATAAGGTTAAAAGCACATTATTTCTACAGTGGACCCTTTGCCATGGGGTTCTATAATCTATTGAGTGAAAACATATAGTGGCAGGAAAAGTACAGCTAATGCAGAAGGATGTATAGGAAGCCCTAGGTCTGCTTTCTCACGCCTATCCATTAATTGCTGGCCATATGCTTCTGCAATTATCTGCTTGTTATACAGAGAATCTGAAACTGCAGTAAATTCTCTTCAGATTTAACTACTTTATTAATTCGATATTCCCCCTCTCAGTATTGATTTTTACTCTCATTGTCACACAAAAAATGCGGCCATAAGTGATTTTTGACTAAACCATTAGGCCATGTATGCCATCTGTCTAATTGGAAAGTAGTAAACCTAGTAGTTAGCGATTAAGAAAAACAATTGCCAAGACTCAGGGACTTCTGCTCATTTGACCCCATTTAAAACATGTAGAAATGAATCCCAGAAGGTCTGACAAAATCAATGTGAAGTGGTCAGAAAACTATATCATTTTTTTAAGGAAGAATCCGTCGTGTCCCTTGTGTGAAAGGTTAGTTCACTAGGTTTCTTCCATCAATACAAAGCAGTGAGCACATTTATCTGATCTTCATAATAAACTCAAGTCTATACTTGCTTATAAACATTCTCAGACAATGCAGGATATATAAAATTCAGCCAAATGCCTTTGCTCACGCTAGCTACTCATTGGCAGTCAGCAGACCCTGTTCAAATCCTACTGTATGCAAGTCTCTGAGGGGCTAATTTAAAGATCATACTGCAGTTACAGAACAGGAGCGTTCATAGCTGGAAAGGGTTAGTATGCACACAAACGTTCCTATAAATGCACAGAATATCTCACCTTATTTGCAGGAGAAACAATTTTCAGCCAGGGCTGTTATAATCGTTATAATATGCTTTCAGCAATTCTACTGGTTTTCAAAGAAAAAATCAAGCGAACCTAAAACAGCAATGGCAAAAATCAGATGTTCTGAATGTATTCAGGACCACACTCGTGTTTCTTTTTTTTGCCAGACTGCTGATATTCTATTTAGATGCAAAGTCATATTGTAAACTGCCAGATGACTGCTGAATTTTGATCGTCGCATCGAAGTATAGGTAGCTTTATTATCATCTTTATTGCATTCTCACCATACAGCAAGTTGGGCATAGAAATGTAGGGACTGATTTATTGAGCCATTCCACAATTCCTGTCTGATTGCCATATTATCGCTAGATATGCAATGCTTCACAAATTACCAATTCTATTACAGAAGTTGGATTCTTTAGCAATGATTCTTAAAGGGCACCTGTCAGCTGAAGTAGCCTCCATCACCATAGGAAAAATAGATCCCACACTCCGGTTGGTAGAAGCAATATTTTTAGTTTTTTTTATGCCACCTGCACTGGGAAGGAGCTCCTGGTGTGGGCGGCCATGTTTTGTTGCGTGCATGTGTGTAATGGGCATATGACGTCAGCACTGGGAACTGGGGCAATTTAAAAAAATAAAAAAATTATTGATTCCTCCAACTGGAAAAGAGTTTTTTCCTGTGCTCTCCTGCGTTGCGCTTACTTCCGTTTAGCCGCAGGGGATCGCATTAGTATGTATGCGCCGAACGCAGGTGAAATGCAACATGCTGCGTCCCACCTGCGTTTGTCGCTTACATGCGTCTGTGTGAGTACAGCCCCCTTCACAATAATTGAGCCCAGGAAAAGCCGTCCATGTGTAAGAGCCCTTAGTCTGCACCTCTGGTGGGGAAATCTATTTCAGCTGACAGATGCCCTTTAAGTCAAACCAGAACTGGTTCACCAGCTGCTCCAGAATTGCAGCCCCCATTATTATGTGCCTGGGTATTAGAACTTTGGAAGCTACTGAGAAATGATTTCATTTGTAAGCCATAGCTTTTTTGCATATTGCTTACTACCATCAGAGAATGAAACTTATTAAGCTGATGGCTTGTAAAACTTACCGAAATATATTGTGCTTGTCCTGCATCTGTGCTGCCATATTATGATACTTTGTCGAGTTAAGCTTTCAGTTCTACCATAATTATGGGCTTCTAGTGATGTGGATATGATTTCAAGGGCAAATCCTATGACCTTGGGGAAAGTCGCTTATTTCATTTAACTTTGGTAAACTGTTTTACGTTGGAAATGTAACTATATTGTCATTTTTAAAATTGTTAAAAGTCAGGTGTCAGTTCATTAGTCTTTTCTTCATAACAATCAAAAAGCCCATCAATTTATTCAAAGGCTCTCAGGTCTAATATTCATTGTTCCCATACAGGGCTGCCAGTTACTGAAACGTAACATTGAAAAGATGACCCATTAGTGTACTTTGTTCATTTTTTTGAACCAAGGTTAAACAACATGCTTGCCTGATTAAAACTATGACTTACAAATGAGCTTTAACCCTTTTTTAAAAAAAGTATATTTGAGGAATAGGCATTAATAAAACCATGTATTTAAGAGTTCATCGGTGAAACTGATGACAAATAATGTCAATGCATAAAAGTTAGTACTGAATTACCAGTTATTGATTGAATAGAGATTAAAGGGGATCATCTTAGAATTACTTTGTGTGATGATTCTACACTTCTCTAGCCTGCGATATAAAGTCCTTGCCCAATGCAACATCAAGCCCCACAGCCCCCAGTGAACACTCCCACCCCCTATTTAAATTGACCCCTTCCCTTCTATAACCCCTTAAAGAAACACTCAGACATTTTGGGATGGTAAAGACCACAGCTTTATTATAAATGAAATAATATGTTAACAAAAATTGAAAGTGAATATAACTTTACATTACACATTTTCACCTGAATAAACTCCCAAGGAATGAACAACATGAACATAATTACCTGCAATGCCAGCCACCATCAGCAGCCGCCTCAGATGGGCACATGTTAACAGGGATCCACTCCTAGAGAGTTCCAACAGTTGTTCCATAAGCTGTGACAAGGAGCTACCAAGTGGAAATGGAAAGGACAGACAATTGAAAATAGGGGAGGGTGGGCAAGATGCTGGTGGTCCCGGTACAGTTAGTAAGAGGGCCCTCCATCTGACTGCTTCTTTGCACCTGGCCAGGCTCCTCCCTTCATGCCAGGCACCCATCTGGTGGCCAGGGTCAGTGATGCCCCTCAACCAGAAATCTCAGCAGTTTAATCTTATTTTGCCTTTTATCAATACTCCTTAGCACGCACAGGCACCCCCTTAGCTTGTGCATCTGAATGACGTGCAAGTTAGAGGGCCGGGAAGGGTCAGGAAGGGTGACTCCTACATGCCTCGCCAAAGCCTGTCCCTTATGAGTCATCACGTTTATCAGTGCTTTGAATATGACATTTCAACCAAATGAGTTTTTCAGTAGTGATGGGTGAATTTCTCCCGTTTTGCTTCACCAACAATTTCGCGAATTTCCCCAAAAAATTCATGAAAAAGCGTGAAATTGGAAAGTTCACGAAAAAAACATGAAATTCGAACGTTTTCACGAAAAA
This sequence comes from Xenopus laevis, assembly GCF_017654675.1. NCBI lineage: Eukaryota > Metazoa > Chordata > Amphibia > Anura > Pipidae > Xenopus > Xenopus laevis. The sequence goes on along the minus strand of NC_054371.1, from coordinate 65,790,230 downwards.
ATCATGCAATTCGAAAGCTTTCACAAAAAAAATCGTGCAATTCGAAAGCTTTCACACAAAAAACTTGAAATTCGAACGTTGTCACGGAAAAATCGTGAAAATCGGAAATTTTCACCGTGAATTAGTGCCAGGCGGATTTATTAGCCCATCACTATTTTTGAGCAGTTAAACATATTTGTTTACAAGTGTTAGTCACCCATTTCGACCAGTAACCCCAATGAAAATTACATGAATTCATTCTCACAATTTTCCATGCTAGAATGAATTCTTCCTGCACAAAAATATAGGTTTTTTTAGCACTTTACAGAGATTAAACAAAGTATTCAACTTCCTGTCACCCTTTTGTCTGCTTTGCTTTGTCTAACATTCGGATGGTGTAACACTGCTGCTGTTACAATAATGACACGGAATCAAACACTGAGATCACAATTTCTCAATTTGCTTGTCAAAGGGAAATTTTCCCATATCTATATATTTTACAATTGGCTTTGGGTTTTCTTAAGTATCATTATATACTTAATGCCCCTTTATTTATAGCTCCCGTCTTACCTCTTCTTGAGGAGTACATCTAACAATTAGCATTTAGAATATCTGAGGTTGGCAAAGCTAACATTATCCTAACCATCTCTGCAACACCACTTTGACTCTTTTTTTTTGGCACATCACTTATCAGCGAGACGTTTATGAGCAAATGGTTCTGAGAATTACAATATAGCTACTGCAGTGACTAAATATAGAACATACGACAGAGCGAAAGTACAGATAATTTTAAACAAAACAGTTAAAGTGAGTTTAAAACTGTTCAAACTAGGGGGGATTCTGCCAATTTGCCAGTTTAAATATATTACAATATATAAACAAATATTTTTGTTGGTTAATTCGGCAACTGCTTTTACGTCTGACATAACGAGCATTGTTCTGGGGTGGATCACCTTTAGTGATGGGCGAATTTATTCGCCAAGCGCAAATTGTTCTGGGGTGGATCACCTTTAGTGATGGGCGAATTTATTCACCAGGCGCGAATTCGTGGCAAATTTGCGTGATTCGCCGCCGGCAAATAAATATGTGAAACGGCTGTGAAAATTCGCTGGCGATTTGGATGCCATTTTTTTCTACGCCGGCGCATTTTCGCCAATCACTAATCACCTTAAACCAAAGAATGCAGTGCCAGTCTATCACAAAAACCATAAAATACTGTTAGCTTCATCAACAATTTTTTTCTACCCGTTCTTGTAGTAGCAGCCTTTATATTGTTTAGTCCATTTATTGTAAACTTTCAACATTCAGGGCAATATTTTATCATGTCACTATATATCATAGTATCATAACCTGATTTCTCATTATTATGGGCCCAATTTTCCCCAAAACATCATTATTCTCTATATGGTATAATATATGTAGATGAGTTCATAAGCTCATGTATAAGAGTGATTACCTGTAAACTCTAAAAGTCAGGGCTTTAGTCATAGAACTATTTATACTAGACCCTAGTCTTCATATTCTTGAAGGGAAAGTGTTTCTTTAATTAACCATTAATACATTACTGTTACAATACTGTTCTTTTCTAAGCAATTTTTAGTTCAGTAACCTAGTCTTCTTGTTTTCGGCTGCCTGCAGACCTCAGCAAACAAAAAACTTTACTATGTGAATGTTAATGTTATTGTATTTATATTGCTTATCCTTCTGTAGAGACCCTCTCCCATTCATCATCAAAACTGTTGCCTTATGATTAAGGTAAGTGGGCTAGCACTAGCAAACACCAAAAAAGAACAATTACATATTGCCTTAGAATAGAAGGTCATCTACCACTTTTAACGCAGAATTTGAAATGTCACTTCTACAGGGGATATTTAGATTTACAAGTCCTGTTTGCAACTTGATCTCTTCCCCCACAGTGTCTTGTGCAAATGACACCAGTCAGACTCAAAAATTTTCTTTTATTGTACACTGGCTGTACATTTTTATAATCACAACAAATACACATCAATATGTAATTATTCCTTTGGTTTTATATTCCTCCACTGACATCTGTTTATTTGCTGGTAAGGTGACTTCCTTGTCCTTGACATTATGATGCTACGATGAGCTATGATGGTCTGGTTATATCCTTCTTACCATAAAACATTTGCATTAGTCTTGTATGTAATAAATACGGATGCTTGTACAATTGTTTTTTTTTTAGAATAAGGTTATGCCAAATGCCAAAAATATCTGGCCATATTTGCAGTAAACCTATTGTCTGAAGATTCCAGCTAAGGCTAAGGGAAGGATTCTGCCCAGAATTATACACTTAAATCAGTACTAGCAGCATTGACAAAATCAATGAATCACATTTATGAGAACCAGTGAAAATCACTTCTGACATGACAAGATCAGGTAAAAACATAGCATGAAACTAAATTGTAGGGAAGTCTGTCATGCCAGGATGACAGATCTAGAGGTTAGCTGTCTCTGCCTGTGATGCTGAGTCTGATACTCAGACACTGACCCACAGTCTTGCTACTCTCCTCCAATTATTACACACGCATATGTTATTCGGGACTCGGTATACAAACCGGAATGCAGCTAAGCACTGTAATCGGCTGCATTTACCCTGGGGCTGGGATCTACATCAAAGAAAAAAGCTATAAACTGATTTTATGGGACATTTTATTTTTATCAGTGGTAGAATGAAAGATGTCCACAAAATGATTGTTAAACTTCTTCACTGGTAAAAGTATTTTCCTTTTCAGCGTAATAATGTGGTTTCTTTAAATATGGAATGTGAGCAAGTTATGCTAGGTGACAATTTATGTACATGTTATCACCAACTTTATTTAGTGGAGGCTTCTTTTTAGTGGTTTCTCTGCATACTTGAAAGAGAAACAACAACTTATGAGGGTTTTGCGAAAATGGAAATTAATAAGAGCGAAGAGTTTGTATTGCACTTATTCAGCTACCTTATTATTAAGATGCTTTGATGCTTCACAATTAGGATAGAATTCTTGAGGGGACCTTTACAACCACAAGCTCAGTTGCAATTGTGCTAATTTGCCAGTAGATTTACTAAAGGGTGAAGTGGCTGTCGCTGGCGAAAATCCACCAGAAATCTATTTTGCAGGGACATCTGCAATTTACCAACTGGCATAGATTACGATTCTCTAGTGAAAGAGACCTCATTAGCGCAGTTTTGTTCCTTAACGCCAGGCGAATTTTCGCTCAGACAAATGGTCGTTACTCTGCAAATTCACTAAAGTGAATATTACAAAACGTTGCTGCTTTTACCAGTTTCCAAGCCACCTTAGACCTGGGAACTGATAAGATGAAGCTACATCCTCCTCAATCTTATGTCAGTGACATCATATCCTGTATGCCAGAAAGCCATAAAAGTTGGAAAAAACGCTGGCGTCTTTTAATTTTTTTAAGTGGGATTGCCATCAGAAGTCCTAACTATCAAACATTTTTGATTTAACATTTTTTTTCCAACCATTTGAGGGGCATGCCACATTTGTTTTAGGGTGGGTTCATGTCTAGGGCATCTGTCCTTATTTTGTTTCCTTGGACATTTGAAATAAAAAGTGGCCACTTCAAACATTTGCATCAACATCTCTAATAAAGACGTCTACACAACCTATATTCAAATTGACCTAAGAGTAAGAGTAAGTTTTGCTAGGAAATGCTTGCGTTGACAAATTAACGTTAGCGAAACTTCACCAGCGATCGGCTGCTGAGACTCAACTTTGCATATTAGTAAATTAGTGTACTGGTAACAAATTTGCACCTGTGAACTGGCACAAAGTGTGGCAACTGGCAAATCGTTTGTTGGTGAAAAAATTTGCCTTTAGTGAATTTGCCCCCTTGTGTTTACGATCATTGAGCTTTGTACCATTGACTTAATCCTGCCTACTGTTTTGGCCAATTGCCTTCTGACGCAACCATAGAATTATGACCACTGAACCAGGCGTTCTTCCATGGTTTCCAAAGTGGCCTGCATCAAGCCCCACAGGGCAATTGTGTCAAAAGAATAGGGTGCATATGTAACTGTCATTTAATAGTGAAAATTACACCAACCAGACTTTTCAAAGATATACATCAAAATGTAGGCGCAAGTGCATCAATTGTGACACATCAGCTGCAATTGCACCTGACACACTTCCTCCTTATGCCTGCAATTATGCTAGAAAAAGCATTGCATTATGGGCAAAAACCATAATAATTGTGTAAAAACTGCATTTTGCACACTATGGTGTGATAAATAAATGACCACTTTGATTTCCACCAGCCAGGTAATGGGATACTCTGTGGGAAGATAGAATTCCAATTTTATTTTCTTGTATTAAGCTATTTAATGTATAAAGCTGGCAGTGTAGATGGGTAAGGTTGAAGTCCTGTACTTTAGATGAAACAAAAATACTTCAGCTGCTAGACTTGTACAGGCTTCTTATGGTACATTCAAACCCTAATCTTTTTGTTTGCAATTTGCTTAATAAAGTTAAGTCTTCATGGTGATATAAACTGGAAGAAAGTCTCACAGTCACAGGACTTAAAAATCATTAGAAGTTTTTACTAGTTCACAGAGTAAAAACTTCTAATAATTCTTAAGTCCTGTGAGTGCGAGACTTTCTTCCAGTATATATTTTTTGTTTTGTTTTTGCACCTAGGCATTATTAAATCTAATTTTGAGTGCTGGTATCCCTTCGGTGTATATATATATATATATATATATATATATATATATATATATATATATATATATATATATATATATATATATACTCACATACTCACAACAGTCCAGTATGGTGCAATCAGTGAACTTTCATTTCAATGGCTGTGTGCTGGTTAGAAAAACAATCATATTGCACGCAATAAGGAGCCGTCTTGAGCCATCTTCAGGACTACTTTTTCATCAAGACCTGTTGGTGCGGTATCCTTATTGCGTATATATATATATATATATATAGATATATATATTCAGTAAAGAAGGTCCGCACTCTCAGGACGTAAAAATTAAATAATGTTTTATTAACAAAGGACTAACGTTTTGGCCTCTCAGAGGCCTTTCTCACTTTGAATAATTATTTCAAAAATTTTGAACACTGAACCTAGGCAAGTTGAACCTAGTGACGTGAGTGCCGACTCCTGCAAAGTCCTTATATATATATATATATTTTTTTTATATATATATATATATATATGTATGTATGTATGTATGTATGTATGTATGTATGTATGTATGTATATATATATATATATATATATATATATATATATATATATATATATATAGCTGTATAATGTACAGGAATTAAATGATCCAAGGATACTCATTCTCACCTTGAATATTTAATGTTTTGGCAAGACCCATAAAAAGCTTTCCATCAATATCTGCCTGTGAAATAAACTGACAGCAGATTCTTATATCCTGAGATTGCCAATGGCAAGGCTCTCTGAACCATAGCTATTCATGTTGTTCAGAAGATGGATTGGGTTCCAGAAGGCCACATTGAACAGCTGGGAGGTGTAACTGGCTGTCCTCCAGAGAAATGCTCACATCATCCCTCTGTCTCTAATTAATTAATCATTATTCACAGATTAACAATTAGATAAAGGGTTTTAAGTGTTTCTGACCACAGTAAATGTACAGGCAATACTATAAACAATCATTGTTTATTACACTTGGATAAGTGATAAGGACATGTTAACTGTCAGCCAACTGTAATTATTCAGCACCGAATAACTCTTTGGGCTTTATTTACACAGTAAAGGAAGATGTACTGTGTGAGACAGAGTTAATGATAAGATAAATGTCCGTGCCTGTGACGTACAGGTGCACCGACACACACACACACATATATATATATATTTATAAGAGAGCAAGACAAAAAAAACATATTTTCAGTATTTGTCTCAGCTTCTTTATTCAGCTGCTCACTGTGGTGGCCATTGTGAAAAACACCTCCCATGTAAAGTGTTATTTCAACAGAACATGAAAAGCTTATTTGAAAACTGCTCAGAGGCTGATTGGTAATAAATAAAAGGCTGTGATTTCATTTCATTTGATCGATCGGACTGTGTAGATATTGCACTGAGATTGATGAGGCCAAGCCCACCTCCATCAGTGCAACATATATAGGGTTCATTGCCAAGCCAGATCTGATCCGACCAATAGCACAAATATTCAGTTTTTTACATATGCTGTTTCTATGCTCTTCTAGCAACAAACTGAAAGTAAAATAAGAGGAAATAGCAGGCAGCTTATCTCTCAGGGATTCACGTTATGCTAATGAATATGCAATGCAGTTGGATTAAAGTTGGGATACTAAGCAACCAGGAGTTATTGTAGGTTAGTGTGATGAAAGTAAAAGATTTGCACAGGAGATGCTTCAAACACATTTAGAGGAGAGAAAGTAAGACCAGGTAATTTAAGAAAGCAGTGTAAAGCACAAAGAATGAAATAGGTGGGAGTGACGTAAGATTGGAAGACTGCTCCTTTACAGACAGATATGATGTTATGATGTATGAACAGTGAAATATCTGCTCCGGTAAGCGGAACTAAATAAGAGATATGATTAGATATACAGTATCCATAGAGTACATTGAGGCAGCATATATTCTATGAAGGCAAGAGGATGAAAATGTGCTTATCATTTGAAAATCAATTGGTTGTCATTGAAGGAGTTTATAAGGTCTTGGAAAGATGCTGATCCGAAAGATTTTTCTTGTTCCTTCATTTCCAGATGACTGTAAGGAGTGAGGTGAAAGGTACAGTAGCCTGTCAAAGGAGAATCTACAGCTTTGCCATAAAGAGAGTTTTAGCAGTCAAGTAACATTTAGATAGCCAGCGTGTCTCCTAAATAAATACAAGATATTTTAATATAATTATTTGCTTGGATATCAACAGTTTTTACAATTAAAAAAAAAAACAGTTAACGGTAGGCATTTTGGTTAATTTATGAACACGGAGCTTAATTTACAAAGCCACTGGCAACTTGCTCAGTGCTTTGTTTTCTGCACTTTGCACATTTTCCCCTAAGGTGCAGATCTTTGTGTTCCTGTAATAGAGCACGCAGAGTTGTGTCTTTCGTTTGCTACAAAGCTGCCTGCATTCTGCAGCACGTTATTCGAGAGGATAGATGGTGGAGTACTGGAATTTCCCCGAGAAATTTACCAGCGAAGAATTACACTGCAACCAATTTGATTTAATTTTTATTTCATTACACTGGTGCAATTTAACATATTACAAAAGTAAATTGTGTCTTTTAGCAGCACTGGGAAATATGAATGTATTTTAAAGTGTTTTATTAAGTTTCAAGTTTCAGTTGTCTACTTGAATATCCCCAAAAATGTGTATGTCATGCACAGTTCATATCCTCTGTTTTCTGTATATCATAAAATTACTATTCTATGGGTTTATTACTCAATAACCACCAAGCCTTTTGGTATTTAAGTTCTCCACATATATTTATATATATGTATATGTGTGTGTGTCCGAATCAGCTGTAAAACAAATTTGCACAGGTGACCTAGACCTGCTTGCAATAAGGAAACCATAACCTTTTTACTCTTCTTCCTCCTTAACCCATGCTCACTGGAGCTGAAATTATACTAAGGCCATATAGTGCCTTATCATTTTGGGGGATGGGACCAGGTCTTATTTATCTGTAACTGCGACAGTTATGTAAGTGCGGCGAGTCATGTTGCTTTAAAAAAATATTTGCTTAAAAATTTGTGGAGAGCACTTTCTTTCCTTTCTGTATTTTCTAGATCTGATGGTCAGCACCAGCAAAAAAAAATCTTCTTAATCGTATTTCATTGCTAATTCTTCTGTCTGTCCTACACGATACTCAGTAATGAAACACTTTTTTTTCTGTTTCCAACATGGCAACAGCAGGGATAAAAGTCATGGGGAAACCTGTTGTTTGCAGATCTGAAATGCTAAAGCATGAAATCATTATTGTTTCCCTTAAGCATTAAACCTTCACTTTGTCACTAAGTTGGGCAACACACTTTTAAATATAACAGTGAAAACATTAAACATTTTTCCTAACAGATTGTTCAGTTTTCTCTGGATTTGGCGAAACACAAAGGTGTGTCCTAATGATTGGCAACTGTGCCCAGGTATTAGCATAACTGGTAATTTAAACTTTGTTTAAATGAGAATATTCTTTTTCACATTTTCTTTTGTTATGTTTGCAGGCTCTTATGTACATATATATTGAAAAAAATTATTTATTGTGGAAATTAATATTTGTTTAATTTTAAAATGTGTGATGTAATTGAAATGCAGAGCATGCTGGGAGCTTTTGGTATAAAAGGAGCTCCTAGTCAGCAAGAGTCAGGTTGAATTTGGTTCTGTATTAGGAAAGACTGCATTGCTGCTCTGATGCCATGTTCTATTGAGCTGTTTAATATTTTTGTCTTATGCCTTGAAGAAATAAAGCCACATTTTTCTTTGCAAAGCAAGCTTTACTCTGTAAAAAGACCCAAGCCATAGCATCATTATACTGTATATTTTTTGTGTTTTTTATGCAGATGCATACTTCCTGCACTGAACTGTAAGATGCTGGAAACTCAGATCTTTTGGCCATATACCCCTGCCCCTCTTGAGTTTCAACTTCAAGCTTTAGCAAGGCCTTAGATGCTTTGTCCAAACACGTTGCTATCTGTCAGGATGCAGATACTTCCGAAAAATCCCTATTACAATTTCATCTTTTCAGGTTGTCTTCTGGATAATCTGGTAATAGCACAACTACATGATCATGGCCTCTCCTGGCCTACCCTCCCTCATGGCATGTGCTCCATCATCACGCACATAGAGGCCCATTTATTAAAGTCGGAATTTATCTCATTATTTTCTGAAAACTACTCCGACCAAATCCGCACGGGTTTTTTCTTCTTATTTATCAGTACATTTTCCTGAAAATTGGGAAATTGTGGGAAAAAACCTGAAATAAAACAAATCGTACAAATTTTTCCGATTTTCCACCCCAAAACTTTGCCTGAAAACCACAAATTCTTTGGCTTATTGCACGAAACCCAGCGCAGATCAAGATATTTTCGGGACTTCTCCCATTGACTTATATGCAACCTTGGCAGGTCTGAGATGTCGGATTTTTGGATTTTAACTTTTTTTCATCTTCGAGTATAATAAATCTTGAAAAAGATATATATTTTTCAACTAAAAATTCACATTTTATAGTAAAAAAAAAACACAAATTTTTCGGGGCTTTGGCATTTCAACTTTAATACATAACCCCCATAGTATCCCTGGCAGGCCCCATGGGGGGTACACCCACTGCACCCTGGTAGTTACACCAGTGCATCCTGGCCTTCTGCTGGGATTGCTCTTGTTTTCCTAGTCAGCTTTACACTGAGTAGGCATTTAAAAGCTCTACCTGTCCCCACTACCTTTCAGGACTCTGTACTTCCTCTCCACTCTCTAAGAAATGTGTGAGTAAAAAGTCACACATGGCACTAAAGGATTGCTAAAAAAAATAACAGGATTTGAAAAACAAATAATAAAGACTCCCAACACGTTTTAACTACTAAAACAGGGGTCTTCTTCAAAGCCTTCCTTTCACAGACTTGCATCACTAGGATATGTCATGTTTTATTTTTGATTTTACATATTCCGTATGCAGTTACCTGCCTTTTGATATCCAGTCACTTGAAACTGTCATTCGAAAAGCCTCTTACTTCAATGAGCTCCTCAATCTCCTCTTTGGAGGAACTGATTTATCCATGGCCATTTACTTGTAATAAGTTGTTCTGAACAAAAAATACCACCAAACTAGAGACAAAAATGACAAGTGCGTTCAGGATTAGCAGAGGTGAGAGGCTTCTGTTCTTGAGCAGCTTGGAACATGGGGAACTGTACTTAGTGCCAACTTCCAGGCTTCTGATGAACTTCAGCTCACCTTATCTTGGAGCAGAAGCTTTGATTTGTAGCATGCCAAAGGCAGTCTATCACTTTGTTCCAATCTGTGGCTATGAAAGACAATAACAAGGAAGGTGATTATAATAATAAGTGAAAGAGTGCAAATAAAGCCCCTGCTGTCTGACAAGTCTCAAACTCCTGAAAACCAATGATTGCATGAAACAGCTGCGCTCACTGTCACAAGTCAGAAATGAAATACAACACTGACAGATTCCTTTTCTTTTAACATATTTGAACAGTGGAGATTACGGTATTTCTCAGATGGATTGTTATAAAGTACTGCAATTTCTCAAGGTTAGCACATATTTCTATTATTAATTAACATGTAGTAATTGCTCTAAAATATCATGTTTATACTAAATTAATTACAGCAATACATATAATACTTCTCTCATAGTATAATTCCTCAGTGTCTTCTTTCTGGGACACAAATACAAATATTAACTACCTATAATTAGGAAAGTGTTTTTAACCCTCAACCAGTTATATAACCTTGACATTTCACAAACTCCCTTGACTCTGTTACTACTCTCTCTCTGAAAATATAACTTGCTCAGACCAAGCATCCTGATATATAACTACTCACCACAGCTATTGACACTATAGCTCCAACCAAGTCACAATTACAAAATATATTGTTCCCACTCCCAATCAGACATCAATTAATTTTGTAATCCTAAAACTCTGTATTCAAAAATGCATAGTCCTCAGTCATATATTCATTCTAAGAAAACCTACCATGCCTTCAGTGCACTAGCCCATAACCCCCAACAGTAAAGGTCTTGCAAAGTCTTTTAATAGCAAAATCAAATCAATTTGCAGTAACATTGACTGTTATAAGTCCCAAGACAGTGGTCTTCTATCTTCAGTTCAGTTTATTTTGCACCTTCACACCAGCAAAAGTAGATAAGGTTACAAAGCTTTTCTCGTTAGGCCTATCCGTTCTCAACATAACCAGTTCCTTAGTCAATCTCACCCTCTGCCTCCATGCCTTTATTACACCAATATTTAAAAAAGCATCCCTTGGCCCCTTAGTTCCCCTACTAGCTAAAGACCTATGTTTCTTCTTCACCGTACCTCCAAATCTTCTTGAAGCACCGTATCCACCCCAATATGGTTTCCACCTTAACCACCCAACAGACATGGCAAAAGTTTATATGAATTTATTGCCCAGACTGCAGAGTCTTCATATCTCGGTCATTAAACTTCTTCATCTTTCTGCAATCTTTGATACATTTGCTAAAATCTAGATACTCTGCACTCATGCTGTATATATGGCAAACTTTCATGGATTTTCTCTTATTTCTCAAACCACAAATTTTCTATCTTGTTTAAGTTCTTCTTCCACTCGGATAGCATTGTATGTTGGGGTACTGCAAGTGCTTGTCCCTTCCTTTTTTCCAAGTTGACCTTTTTGCTTGGCAAATTTGTTATCCACTGACTTTCAATACCATATCTAGGCCAGATAACATACATATACAGTCTTTCCTGAAATGTCTTCCTCACTTACATGTTATGTAAGCAGCTGCTCTTCTAATGTAAATTTATGAATGTAACAACACTTTTCCAAATCTAGAGCCCCCTTCATTTCAGCATAAGACTTTGATCCTCCTTACCTGCCTCCAAACATTCCTTGTTAGAAAAAAAAAACATTTTCAAAAGTGATTAGTCTATTTCTTCCCAACAACTCCTGTCTTTACCTTTAATGCCCACTGTGGCCCTTCTAACTCAGATTAGCATGGGGTATCTAGCATTATCTCCACATCAAAGCTATATCATAAAAAAAATTTAAATAACTTATTTTGTTGTCTTAGCTATACTTGCTGTATAATGTGGTAAATGGTTAGCATGCTATGTATAGGTACAGTAAGTAAAATAAAATAATCCTGCAATCCTTCGTAAAAAAGCCCAACGTTTCATGCATAAATATATATATATATACAAGCCTCTCTTTAATTATGGTTTGCCCTCTGCACACCAGCATATTATTGAAGAGAGAAATGGTACTGCAATTCTGGAATGTAAAAATAAATGTATTTTAACTGGAGCATGTTTTACTAAATGCTTTGGGTGCTTAAGGGATGCAAAAAAGTTCAATCTGTCAGCAATTTCAATATGACTGTGTATTACAGTATCTGACAGTTCAGAATATGCCCCAGAGTGTAGTCAGGACCATGAGGAGACTTTAATCACAATTTATATTACAGTGAGATATGACCATTATTTTAAAATCTTACAGATTTCCTAGCAATAGGAGTTTGTGATAGAATATAAATGTATGTGCACATGGCTTCATTGCATATAAATCTGCAGATTTTTCCGTTCACCCATTTTCAAGATATTTTATATTTGTTCTTCTTTTACTTGAAAATTAAGCATTTTTATAATATGACAAGAAGCAAATCCACAATCAGGAGAAAAATGTCTAAGAAGGCAATTAGATAAATGAATACTTGACATGGAGAGATTTAGGTTGTGATTTATTAAAGGTTGTTATGGAATGATTAATTCAAATTCATTTATAATGATCATATGAATGCATCAGACAATCCATAACAAATTAAATGCAAAATCAGATGTGAAGTCTACCCCATGCCCCCACACAGATTCTTCTGATGAGCCCTAATAGGGGTGTGACCTTAAAAGGAAAATTTGCAATCAATTCCAAAGCAATAACTTTTTGAGAATTTCTTCTTTTAACTTCACCAATAACCATTTGGATGATACATTTTAATTAGTTCCCTTTGTTTATTTTTCATGTTATTTTTTTTTTAATTGTCTAGCTTTTTGTTCAACTCCGGTGTGAAATTTCAGCAGCTATCTTTTCTATAAAATAGACCACAATGCTTTGCATCGCTAGAGCATTTCTCACAGTAAACATCTAAAAGTCAAGCTTAATGTTTGGGCCTGAGCTAGCAGTAGAGAGTTCCTATGCACCTTATGCTCATAGGTGCACCTACCTTTGCATCTCATGTATGGTGTGTAGGCAATGGGTGTGCATGTGGATACCAACAGGTTGCCCATGTGGGTGGATACCAATATTAAAGTTCAGCAAGGGCTGAAGTAATGTTACTATATTGTACTAATTTATTCATTCCAAACACCCTGGTGAAATACATTGCCCAACTCTGCCTCTTTTCCATCTGTATTAACACACCTTGGGGCCTATTTACTAAAATTTGGATTTCCTTTTTTTTCTCACAAATTTTGTGAAAAAAAGAGTTTTTTATAATTTCTCTACAACTCTATAACTGCAAGATATAGTAAGTGTAACATCCTCTAAAAACTCTACTACAAAACCTCTCAAAGTAAAAGCAGTTAATGAGGATCCCATAAAAGTCAAAGGGAGCTGGTCTGACCCTTTTGGACCTTTTCTTTAACCATTCAGACATTTAAATGGTTTTGGTTATTTCTAGTTGTCTGAAAAACTTGAATGTTTAGGGCAGAGACACACGCTCAGATTCAGGGAGATTTAGCAGCCCGGCGATAAATCGCCTCTTCTTCGGGGAGACTAATCTCCCCGAACTGCCTCCCACTGGCTAGGATCTAAATCGCTGATGGGTTGGCACTCGGAGAGCTTCATTTTCCGATGTTGCCCGAAGTTTCCTCGTGAGGCGACTTGGGGCGACTTGGAAAAATGAAGTGCACCGATTGCCATCCAGCCGGCGATTTACATTCTAGCCGGTGGAAGGCAGTTTGACGAGATTAGTCTTCCCGAAGAAGAGGAGATTTGTTGCTGGGAGACTAATCTCCCCGAATCTGAGCGTGTGTCTCTGCCCTTACAGGTTTTAGAGATATTCGTATTTTTTTTTTGTTTGGATCATTCAGCACTATTTTTCAGTTCTTAGTTTTAGTTTCTTTTAATAACTTTCATGGCATTCGTGATTTTAAAGAAACAGAGTTTAATCGTGGTTTCAAGAAGCTCTAATACCATTAAATTCAACTTTTAATAAATGGACCTCCATGCATTGAGGCAGTAAAAGTCAAGTCCTTTACCCTTATCACCAGCCTGGGAGACTTGCCTTTTGCCATATAATGTTTACTAAGCACTGCTGCTATTGTTGGTGGGGTTGCAAAACTTTGCAAACAAATAGTGTTTAATGGAAACTTTTCCATCAAGTGCAGTGTAAGTGGAAATAAAAACATACTACTGACTTATTGTTCTATGACTCGTGTACTTAAGGCCTAGCTGGAAATACCTTTAGAGCAAAGGTCTGGAATTCTGTGGGACTAAAATCAGTCAGAGAGAAAATGAATTGTGACAGGATCATCTACTGTAAGTATTAAAGGAACAGTTGAAGATCTACAAAACGTACGCCTAGACATAGACAGAGAGTAGAGCATTGCTAGAGGCCACACGGCACACAGGTTTTAATCAGACTTGCAGTTCATTTAATATATGAATTTACCACCTAGTAAACTCCAAGACAAGGTGGGTATTGCTAGATTAAGATATACAAAAAACACATGCATAAACATAGAGGGGGATTTCATAATACAGGTATGGGTTCTGTTATCCTCAAACCCATTATCCGGAAATCTCTGAATTACGAAAATGTTATGTCTCATATACTAGAGTTTAATCAAATAATTCAAAACATATTTCCTTTTTCTCTGTAATAATATAAACAGTACCTTGTACTTGATCCAAACTAAGATATAATTAATCCTTAAAGGGCACCTGTTGGGTAAAAATGTTATCCCCAAACAAAGGTGCAAGCTAATAGAGCCCACATTCCTTTTGGGGATAACAGTAGTTTTTTTAGAAAAAAAATGACCCCCGCCAGCGCTAGGCTACCTGCACCAGGAGGGAGCTCCAGGTGCGAGCAGCCATGTCCGGTCACTCGCATGCTCACAATGAAAAGCTAGCCCGAATTGCTCATTATGCGTGACGGCACATGTGTGTTATGCACATGTGATTGACACAACATGGCTGCTCGAACCGGGAGCTCCCTCCCGGTGCGGGGCATTTTTTTTTTTCAAAAACGACTGTTATCCCCATCCGGACCTTTGGTTGGGGATAACATTTTTACCCAACAGGTGCCCTTTAATGGTACTAAAATCAGCCTATTGGGTTTATTTAATGTTTAAATGATTTTTAGAAGGCTTAGAAGATCCAAATTACTGAAAGATCATGAATATATGATGACACCCTCCTCATATTCATTAAGTATGAAACCAAAAAAGAATGAAACAAATGCTTCTGAGTTGGTGATATGTTATTCTTCATGACAGTACACAATCAAGTGCATAACATTTCTTACTATTTGCTCTAGTTCTCATCATTATGTAAAGTGTATAAGGAGAAGTGTTGGACTTCAAACCACAAGAAACTGTGTAATATAATATACAGAGCCATGAACCAACTGTAACATGTATCCTTATAAATAGTGATGCTTAGGGGCACATTTACTTAGCTCGAGTGAAGGAATAGAAGAAAAGATACTTCGAATTTCGAACTTTTTTTGGCTACTTCAACCATCGAATTAGCTACATCGACCTTCGACCCCCTACTTTGCCAAGTAAAACCTACCGAACATGAATGTTAGCCTATGGGGAAGGTCCCCATAGGCTTTCTAACAAATTTCTGGTCGAAGGAAAATAGTTTGATCGATGGATTAAAATCCTTCTAATCGGTCGATTTATAGGATTTTTCGTTCGATCGTTCGATCGAACGAATTGCGGTAAATCCTTTGACTTCGCTATTCGAAGTCGAAGGATTTAACTTCAACAGTCGAATATCGATGGTTAATTAACCCCTGATACTCGACCCTAAGTATATGTGCCACTTAGAATATATTAAAGTTACGGGATCTATTATCCAGAAACTCATTATCCAAAAAGCTCCAAATTAGGGAATGGCCGTCTCTCCATTTTATCCAAATAATCCAAATGTTTAAAAATGATTTCCTTTTTCTCTGTAGTAATAAACCAGTAGTGTGTACTTGATCCCAACTAAGATATAATTAATCCTTATTGGAAGCAAAACCAGCCTATTGGGTTTATTTAATGTTTAAATGTTTTTCTAGTAGACTTAAGGTATGAAGATACAAATTACGTAAAGATCCGTTATTTGGAAAACCCCAGGTCCCGAGCATTCTGGATAACAGGTCCCATACCTGTACATGATATAATGTACCAATTATTGTAAAATGCAAGGAAATAAGAAAGCAAGCCTTGATCATCTAATATCTGTTACACCACGGGGTACACTTGTGTCCACCACTTGTGTTCACTGGACTGATAAATGCATTAAACTGAACTATGGTAGGGAATCTTTGCCTTTTATATCTATGGAATGCTCTTTTTAGCTCCTCAGCTGGGCTGCAATGACATTCACAAGAGCAGAGTAATTTAAACTTGCTTTAAGTTCTCCGCATAATAATCATACATTCTTTACTAAAGGCAGACTCATTGGAAGCCAAAGGTTTAAAGATAAAAGAAAATGCTCTCTACATCTTGACATTTTTTAAATAATCCTTATGACATTCTCCCTTTATAGCAATTAATACCTGCTGCCTAGCTTGTGTTTCTGCCGTCTTGTTCTAACCTCCTCTCAGTTCCATAAGCATTTGCCTGTTTCCGTGTTTAAAAATTGCCACTTTTCCATTTTTTATTTTTTTTTACGATCCAGTAGAAATAATAGCATAGAAATAAATTAATTCCAGCTGAATCTTTCAGATGGGTTTAAGCATTTTATACAAAACCTTCTTTCCTCTTATTTCCCTATCATGCCCCCTAGTGGTCAGCTGCCAAAATGAAACATTTGCACTAAAGAGAATGTTAATTAGCGTTATGTGAATCCCAAAAGTCACTAAATTAGTAATTAGCTGAAAATGCCACGTTTCTAAAATGTCATGTGCTTTTTAAATGCTATGTGTTTTAAATTGCACTATATCCTAATTAGGCTTATGAGCAAAACAAGACTGCAAATGTTTATTTATATGGTATATTGACAAGGCTATTGAAATTCTAATTACTAACCCTTTATGTTTTGTGGGACTCAAACTCTGCAGGGTCTGAGTTATGCTGACGAATGTTCTCTGTATTATGCAAAGATGTCACCCCCTCCCTAAAATAATAACTGAAGAAAAAATAAATCTGCAGTGTGGAATGTGAGAAGACATCTCTAAAATAACTTGGACTAGAGAAACTGCTGTGGATCTTTCCCTACCTTAAAAAAGAATGAGAATTCCAAAAAGCATGCTAGCGTATTATATCATTTATACAAACCGTAAAGTTTTCGGACACATTTTTACTAAAATTATGACAGATACAATTTGTTAAAAATCTCAATTATCCTTTAAAGGGGTGGTTCGCCTTTAGGTTAACTTTCATATGTGATAGAATGGCCAATTCTAAGCAACTTTTCAATTGGCCTTTATTTTTTTTTATTTTTTCTCTTAACATCATACTTAAAGTTATTTTAAAGGCGAACAACTCATTTAAGAGGCTTAGAATGTCATAACATAAGCAAAAATGCAAACAAAATAATATACAATGAAAACTGAGATTTTTTTAAGATTTGGCTCCCATTCAAATTTTGAAGGATTCAAAGTTTGAATAATTAAATTGCTAATCAGACCACAAACTTTTCTTTACAAATGTGTAGACTTTATGATAGTCGGTTCGACTTTAGAATCCAAAGAAATAATTTTGTTATACAGGTATAGGATCTATTATTTTCGCATAAGGAATCTTTCCATAGTTTGGATCACCATAATTTAAGGGGCCCATTTATTAAACCTCAAGTTATTCTGGTTGAGGTTTTTAGGGGGAAAACTTGAATTTTTAATGGTAAAAAACCCGCAAATTTTTAGAGATTTATTATACCCTAATTCTGCTAGGGTCATGTCGAGGTCATGTAAAAGTCAATGACAAATGTCCTGGAAATTGTTTCTTGACATTGTGATCTGTGCTGGATAATCCAATAAAGTCGGGGTTTTCATTTGATAATCCGAAAAAGTCAAGTTTTTGCAGCGGAAATTCGCTAATATCGAGTTTTCAGAATGTCGATCGTATAATACAAATTGACGCTCGATTTTGTTGTGATGTTTTATTGCTTCAATTATTTCCAGAAAAATTATTGATATATGAGTTTATTTGTGTAACAGAGTTAGGTCGACTTTGTTTTTTAAAAACAAAAGTTAAATTTGAGTTTTAGTAAACCAGCCCCTAAGTCTGCTAAAAGTCATTAAACCATTAAATAAACCCAATAATATTGTTTGTCACCAATATGGAGAAATGCAGCTTAGTTAGAATCAAGTACAAGGTACTGTTTTATTATTACAAAGAAAAGGGAAATCATTTATAAAAGTTAGAACTATTTGCTTTAAAAGGGCTCTATGAGAGAGTCTTCTGGATAAAGAAGCCCATAACTGTATATGTGCTTTTAGTGCTGATACAGTCAAGTGTTTGCAGCTGCAATCTGGAAGGGCAAAGTTAAACTTCAAAATGGAACAGTATTCCAGAGATGTCAACATCCTAGGACAAAAACACTAGAATGTTTTTGGCCATGGTCTTGTAAAGTCTTTTGCCTCTTCCGCATCTATTTAGTCCCCAGTGGTGCCCAGTTATGCCTTGTTTATATCTATCTTGCTCTGCATAAATAAGGGTGTCTCCCAATAAATCCAAGAAGGTTAACAGGTCTGGGTAGAAATAAAATCTCCCCACATATAAATTGTAATTTTAAAAACTCTAATGGATCCAGCTTATTTTATTCAGTCAATGGCCCCTAATTCATGATAGACAGTTGTCACTTGAGTTAGATATACAGTAATAGTTTCCATGGAAGCTTCCATACTAAAAGAAGAGTTTTCAGACTATTTACAGTATATATGCTGTAGCAAACGCTTTGTACTATAACATTCTAATAGGTTAAAACAATTAAACATAATAATGGGGCCTGCTTCATCTATAAAGAGCAATTATATTGATTCTGCACAAAACACTGTATAATTATTCATAATTAATTTCAAGCTCAGGGGGAGAAAACAAAAAATGTAATATGGCACTGGACCAGTATATTTCATAAAAAAAAACATTTAATTAGGTCTTAAAAGCACAGCCCAGAGAAGGTCCATATTTCATGGCTGGAGTCATACTAGTACTACTAACATAGTAGTTGTTGGTCAACGCATGTATTGCATGTAGATCTAAATATTTTGCAAATAAATATTCCAATGGGTATTTTCCTCAAACTCATTTTTAGAATTAAAGAAAAGCAATGGGAGAGGGCCCATTTAGCAACATATGAATTTTAGTGGTGGTTTTGGAGTTTTTTAAAACTACAATTAAACTCTATGGGGCCCATTTACTAACAATCAAATTTTGATTTTTTTTTCCACAAATCTTTAAAAATTATTGTTTTTTTTCATTTTTTTTAAAAGCTTTACAAATTTTAAATTTGATAAATATAAAAACCACTAAAACCTTTAGCATCTAAACACCACTCAGGTTGTGGAGGTCCTGTAGAAGTCAATGGGAGTTGCACTGATCCTATTGGACCATTTAAACAAAAAAAGTAGGACTTTTAGAGGTTTTTGGATTTTTTTTTCACTAGGAATTGTCTGAGAAACATTTTTAGAGGTTTTAGAGTTATTTGTATTTTATATAGATACATTCAGCATTTTTTTCTGTTTGTATTTATTTTATTTGGATCTTTTAAAAAATGTCATGACATTTGTAGTTTTAGAGAAAGTAAGTTTAGTTGTGGTTTCAATAACCTCTAAAACTACTAAAATCTGACCTTTGATACACAGGCCTCACTTTAAAATCATGAATGCCTTGTAATTATTAAAAGATATTTTTTTCAGAAAATTACTAATGAAAAATATCCAGCACAGCTCCAAATTGACATCTATAGGACCTCGACTGCTTTTACTTTCCTAAGTTGGTATTAGAGTTTCCCATAATTTTTCACTTTATATACGTAGAATTGTTAGAGTTTTAGAGTAGTGATGGTCAAATTTATTCGCCAGGTGCGAATTTGCAGAGAATTCCCGCGATTTTGTGAATTTTTCAGGAAATTTGTGAATTTTTCAAAAAAATTTGCAGGAAATTTTTTGCCGAAGCGAAACAGCCCAAATTTGCCCATCACTATTTTAGAGTAATAAAAAAACAAACAAATTTTAACAGAAATTCGAATGTTATTAATAGGCCCCTAACTTCATCCCTAGGAGATGCTACATAAACCTTCCAGAGGATGAAACTAGCTCCACAGATAGGACAATAGATAGATAAATAAAAAACCTTTTAATATAGTTAGTTATCCAAAAATATAATCTATAAAGGCTGGAGTGACCATATATATAACATAATAGCCAGAACCCAACTTCCAGCTTTGCAGCTCTCTTTGTTTCCACTGATTGGTTACCAGGCAGTAACCAATCAGTGACTTGAGATAAATAGATAAATAGATGATAGATAGATAGATAGATAGATAGATAGATAGATAGAGTGATAGATCATATATAGATAGATGATAGGTAGATGATAGATAGAGCTATAGACATAATTTACATTGTCAATTAAATGCTTTGGTGCATGGTGTATGAAGTCAGGACATGGGAACGTATATAGAAGAGTACAGCACTTTACTGTCAAGGGGGGAGTTGCAGGTAGTGGCTTCAGATTCTATGGGCACAAAGATACATGTTGATGCTACATAGAACCCAATCTGGTCCTAAATACTCAAGCTTCAAAAGCACCATCTTTGTGAGATGGTATTTGTGTCATTATGTTGCTCAATGCCACTAGTTTTGTATATAGAATTTATGAATGTATAATGATGGTCAACATCCTTTTTCCAGCTGAATATGTTTCTACCAGGAGAAATGGTGCTTTAAATCAGGCAGTCTTTATTTTCTGGTTTATGTTTCTAACTTCAAAAAAAGAGTTAAATATACAATCTTAGTATTCAATGCACAATAACATTGTACAGTAAATCTACCACATAGTTCCTTGTAGCTCTTATTATCCAAGAGGTTCATAAGCTTAGAACAAGCCCTTATTCTACTTCCTTCACGTAGATGTGGCAGCTCTCCAATATAGAAATTTGCCGAATTAATAATGTGAATATTATTCCAAAGATACAGTTGTATGTCTGAATGGTTGAAGTCTGACCGCTGTATTTTTACTAGAGAGAAACCTGAAAATAATTCTTTAAAAAAAAAAAAAATTTTGCTTCCTGCACAGAATTTCAAATCTCTATGGTCTCTCGTGTTGGAAATCAATGCCAGATTTAACATATTGTCACAGTTAAAAACACAAGCAAGGGAAAGTTGTGCTCACCACTGTTTTTTAAAACCATTAGGCGGGGGTGCAATGAGGCTGTGACCACAAAATACATATAGTCAAATACAAGAGTCCTCTGCACTCAACCCATTATCAATATATTTAAGACAGCGACATTTTGTGCATAGGACTGGCCAGATATGGGATGACTTTGACGTAGTTGGCCAGCTTAAATATATTGCAATATATGGACAAACAATCCCTGTGTTGTTTAAAGGGCAAGGCATTTTTGTTAGCAGTATGCACAAAATGTCGCTGTTAAATATATTGATAATGGGTTGAGTGCAGAGGACCTCTTGTAGTTGACTATATGTATTTTGTGGTCACACCCTCATTGCACCCCCGCCCTAATGGTTTTAAAAAATAGTGGTGAGCACAACTTTCCCTTGTTTGTTATAGTTATACAGGAGCAATGACCAGCTCCATGTTGTAGCTCCCACCCTTCCCAGCTATAGTCAGGTGATCCCACTGGTGTCTAATAAAAGGGCAGCCAAGTTTGGGAGTTTTACTTTGAAAGCAGCTAGTAAGTTGCAGGTAAAACTTAGTCCCTTTGTAAAATGTATAATTAAGCAATTGAATTCTTAATCAGATGAAAATTAAGCGTAGGACTGGCCAGATATGGGATGACTTTGACGTAGTTGGCCAGCTTAAATATATTGCAATATATGGACAAACAATCCCTGTGTTGTTTAAAGGGCAAGGCATTTTTTAGTAGCAGTATGCACAAAATGTCTCTGTCTTAAATATATTGATAATGGGTTGAGTGCAGAGGACCTCTTGTAGTTGACAGTTAAAAACACCCCAGTACTGAATCTCAACAATGTATGCATGCAAATATCAAGATTATTGATAAATATTGCTAAAATGTGTATGGGAAACGAACAGCCAATTATTAGAAGCTGCAATGTGCGGAAGAGCAGAAAACCACAAAATATATGCTTAATAAAAGATGACAATTTCGGCAATTCCTAAAGGAAACCAATTTAGTTTTAGAATGTCCAATGGGACATCCAAAAGAAAACATCACGTGGGAATGTAAAGAGCAGTTATTCAAAATTCATGGGAGGGGATACTGTAAATATGTATAGAGGTGTGCTATATTTTTGGGTCTTTACCTTCATGTTCTTTTTTATTTTGTATTTTAGTTTTCAGAATTTTTGGGGGGAAAGAAATGTGCAAATTATATTCTACTGCATGCTTTCTTTATTGCAGAGTTGTCCTTTAATTTTTTAATCTATATGTATGCAAAAAAAAAGAAAACGTATACATACAAACATGCAAGGACATTAGCAACACTTGTAGTATCTAAGTGCCTCAGTCAAGGGCTCTTCTTTAGTTACTACTGGTATGAAATACATTATCCAGGAACATGTTATCCAGAAAGCTCCAAATTACAGTAAGACCGTCTCCCACAGGACTCCATTGTAATTAAAAAATAAAAAAAATTAAAAATGATTTCCTTTTTCTCTGTAATAATATAACTGTACCATGTACTTGATCCCAACTAAGATATAATTGGTGGCAAAGCAATTGTATTGGGTTTATTTAATGTGTAAATGATTTTTTATGCAGACTTAAGGTATGGAGATGCAAATAATGGAAAGATACATTCAGTGTCGGACTGGCCCACCAGGATACCAGGAAAAGTCCCGGTGGGCCCAGGTGTCAGTGGGCCCTCCTACTGCTAAATATTTGGCCTATTTCATGGCCATTCCCTATTTCTATGAGGACAAAGAGGCTAAATAGATGTAAAATAGAGTATAGTAGGTAAAGAAAAGAGACTAGGAGAATAGAGGTTGAGCGGGAAGAGGAAAAAATAGTACTAAGATTGGGCCACTAGTCTAAGATTCATTGGTGGGCCCCTAGTCAAAGGTTTTTGGGTGGGCCCCTGGTGTCCCAGTCCGACACTGGATACATTAACCAGAAAACCGGATTACTTTTTTAATACTACTTTTTTCTCTATGTGTTTAACTTGAACGTTCTGTTTTTCTTTTGTTCCATTTTACCTGTTCTCTTCCATTTGACCTTTTCTCTTTAATCTCATGATCTCTATGATCAGACAATGTTCTGCCCCTACAGCAATCGTACGAAAGTTTTGTCCAACAAAAGCTGTTGACAGTCTTCCACTGATATCATCAGATCGGCAACACATGCAGAGATATTATCGGTAGCCGACAGAAACTTTCTAACCTGTCCGATCATCTGAACGATCGATCACCACTCCACACATGGCCCGAAAATCGTACGAAATTAAGATTCGTACGATCAAATCTTTGCGTCTACGACCAGCTTTTCACATAATTCTATTTGTCTTAAGGACGAGAATAATAATGTTTTAAATGTATAATGCAGCTAATAAAAATAGGATACTATAATACTATATAGGCCAAATTTACCAAGGGGTAGATGGAAGCAATGTTGTCCTAAAAGGTTTACAGGTTTAAGGTTTGTTCTTTTGCACTTTGCTCCTAAAAGTAGCCCTTTCAAACAAGGGGGCCGATTTACTAAAATTTGGATCCCCCTAAGGTACTATATAATTCGATGGGAGCTGTGCTGAGCCTATTAGACCTGTGTGCTTAAAATGCTGTTTAATATGCACCGAACGAGTCAAATCTGTTTTGATAATTGTGTTGTCAGGTATAACGTTTCCATAAGCTTCCAGTTCTATTGCTGTGAGTTCAGCACCCTCAATGAACCTACCATTTATCTCATTAACATGTGTATAATGGAAAAATGTAATCACATTTTCACTCACTCTGACTCTGTTTTGATTCTATCATAAATATAACTTAACTCAACACTAGCAATATATCTTCTTGCTGGAAAATTGATAGTTTTGTTATTGCATCCCTGTAACTGGTTTGGTAACCAAAGGTTAGGGTTAAGGTGGCCATACACGGGCCGATAAAAGCTGCCGACAGACCGTGTATGGGGCCCTCCGACGTGCTTCCCCGATCGATATCTGGCCAAAAGTCGGGATTAAAAATCGCGGCCGCATCTGTTCGTTGACGCTGTCCCTTGATCCGACTGCCCGTTACCCATTGTTAGGATCCAATCGTTGGGCCAAAGGGCCCACGATCAGATCAGCCTGATATTGCCCATCTCTCGTTTAGTCATTATATCTGTCAGCTTTTACCAGAAAGTATTACTAATTAATAAATGAATATGGGAAAATTCAAAATACAGGGCCGACTCCATTTGTTATGACTAGTAAGTAGAGAAGGCCATAAACTGCAAGAAACCTACCCCTTAGGTGAAATAGGAGAGCCCTACCAACCCCCGGTCTTCACCAACGCCCTTTTGGGGCCTGGAACTTTCTGCTGCGGAGCGAGCAGGGATCCTAATCACAGCCAAGGTAGAACAGAAGCGCAGTTAGAAAAGTATAAGGCAAGGTCGAAGTCATAGTCAGACATGGGTCAATGGCGGCAGCTAGATTCAGTAGTCAAAAACCAGGCAAGAAGTCAAAACCAATAGGAGCAATGGAAAACAGGCTTGAGCAGAATCAGGGAACTGAACAACAGCTTGGGCAACACAAACTAGGGAATCCAGGCTTTTATTTTGAACAATGACGTCAGTACGGACACAGTGTGCATGCGCCCAGAAGCATCATATCTATATTGCGCATGAACGCGTCCTGGCATACTGCTGAGGTCAATCACATCTGGACGTGCATGCGCAAGGAAGACCAGGGACCGACGCGCTTCAAGGTAAGAACACGCGCCAGTCTCCCGGTGCGCCTAACAGTTTTGTTTCATGTTGATGGTTGCTAATTTTATGATAGACAATGCAGTTATAAGACCATCATTAAATATTGCAAAGATGTTACATTATAAAAGTTCTATTCAAATACTAATGCACTGAAAGAACTTTTATGCTACAGACACACATGTGGAAGTAGCTATTTTGCGCCTCGGTGCTGATCGCCTCGTTTACGCTAGCGATATTCTGCCATTGCCTAAGCTTAAACTGCTGGGGTAGATACACGGGGGGCGGCTTTTTTTAAAAAAAAAGAAAAACTTGGTGTGAACCACGTTGAAACCGCTTGCTAATTCCACATGTGTGTCCATAGCCTTAGACCAGGTCTGGACTAAGAATTAGAAAAAGACCCTGCCATTTCAGGTACACAGAGGCCCAATCAGCCCACACCGAGGCCCAAACAGCCCCCACCAGCCCACTAAATACTGACTTTCTATGAGACCTTATAGCAGCCCCTTTGGCATTTGCCAAAACCCACAGATTGCCATCCGGGCCTGCCTTAGACCACCATAACTATTCTTTGTTTTAAGATATTTACCATTTGTTCATGCTCTTTTGTTATGCTTGCAGTTATGCTTATTTATCTTTAAAGTCTAAGAACAACTTTTAAACAACACGACTGAAATGTTATTTTGTGAAAACAAGTGCATGATTGTACTATTTGGATTCCTAAGTAAGAAATTGGGCAAAATATTAAGGGGTTAAATCCATATGCAATAATACTTATCTCACAGGAAAAGTTAAAAAGATAACTAATCAAAGGGGAATGCGATATGCTTCGTTATCTCAAAAAACGTTTGCAAAGACGCTTGCGCCTGTTAGCAACCATATTTGCACCATTTTTGACTGATTAAGACCTCAAAGACTTCCTTGCAAAGTTTGAGACCAAACGGTTTTTGTGAACGTTTGCAGTGTATGTAAAAACAACCAGGGCATGTGTTAAAGGTTCGCAATGCGCAATAAAGATTCACAATGCAAGAAAAGCCTAACAAAGTATATTACATTGCGACAGGCAATTTTTATTCTCAAAGCTTTGGTCTTTGCGAATTTTACTACATCCCCCCAAATGTTTCCAGGTGCACCAATCTCAAACGCTCAGCAAGGGAAGTGGAAAACCGTATATGCCAAAAAAGGGGGTAGGCACTCAAGACAACCACATGTCACCAAAAAAGTATATTAAAATTAAAAAAAAAATGTATTAAAACAACATCTCAACCACCCTATGTGTTCTGTGCTCTAAAAGCACTTAGTTGGGGGGCATGACCTGACGCATCTCTGCAGAGCTATCCTGTCCTTTCTCTAATAGACTGGATTTCTACAGTGAATCTGGTCCCCTGCAGACAGTTCATGATCGCCGATCACCCAGGCACCAAATATGGGAAAAACAAAGGAGAACCCCAACAATCCAGATACAAAGACCCCCTGCAAGCATCTTCTCAAAATGGCGGTGCTGTCACTGCTTCAGACTTGGAGGAGGTGGAGGAGAATCAGAACCAAGTGCAGAACAGGAAGGTAAGCACAAATGCTACACAGACACTAAGCAAATATGCCAGACAGCAACCTACTGACAGCCCTGAAGGGAATATACCTCCTGCTGCCACTCTGCCTAATCTCACTGATTGCTCACCCTCCACCCCTCCTCCCACATGTCTCCCTGAGCCCACACTAGGGAAATTGTGGCCCTTCTGGGCTCCAACCATGCAAGAGTTTTGAATAAGGTGGATGTACTGAAAACTGACTTCAATATTATAAAGCTGGATGTTCAAACTCTAAGAGATCACACACTGGAAACTGAGAGACGCATCTCTGACTTTGAGGACAGAATACAGCCGTGCCCCAACATACTGTAGAAGCATACATGCAAGTTAACTGCTCTACAAGCTAAGGCAGACTATCTAGAAAACAGAAAACATTGGCCAGCTCAATGTTGTAGCTCCCACCCTTTCCTGCTATAGTCAGGTGATCCCTGTGGTGGCCAATAAAAGGGCAACCATGTTTGGGAGTTTTAACCTTGAAAGCAGCAAGTAAGTTGCAGGTAAAACGTAGTCCCTGTGTAAAATGTATAATGAAGCAATAGAATTCAGATGAAAGATAACTGTAGGATTGGCAATACCGGGAATGACTTTGACATAGTTGGCCATCTTAAATATATTGCATTATATGGACAAACAATTCCTGTTTTGTTTAAAAGGCATTTTTTAATAGCTTAATATATTGATAATGGGTTGAGTGCAGAGGACTCTTGTATTTGTCTTTATGAATTTTGTGGTCACAGCCTCACTGCACCCCCATTTAATGTTTTTAAAAATTAGTGGTGAGCACAACTTTCACTTGTTTGTTATATATAATGCAGCCACCAGCCCTATATTGTTTTCCCATTTGGGTATATTGCACTATATTTATTTCCATTTCTAACCACGAGTAAAGAAAATAATATATTTGATAATGTACCTTTAACATTTCCCTAAGACAAGACTGTTGAGGTTGGAAAGATGAATGCAAATCTTTAGTGTTTACTGAATGCATGATTGATCATGTATATCTCATAAAATAATTCACTCTTTCTTTCTGTTAGTGTTATTTCTTAGTGCGTAGAAAGGTACAGTATGTATCCTGACAGAGGACATTAGAAGAAGAGCAAACCAGAATTCCAGAAAGGCTTTTGGTTCTTGCTTTTGCAAGTAGTCTGTTGTTCAAATAATAAGGTATAGTTAATGAAAAAAATATTACATAGCAAATGCAGTTGGATTCCAGCACTTCCTGAAAGAAGAAAGGGAAGGGAAGCTAAAGTAAGTTGAATTGAAAGTGTCCCACAAGAATAAAATACTACACTTTGAAAAATGACTCTGAAAATAGAGAAAATATTTGGAAACACTTCTCTGACACAATGATGGAAAGCCAGCAGTATGAACTTAACGTTGGAGAAATACAACACAACACTGTTATCAAGAAATGGAGTGGCAAGCAGGCTTCCAAAGGTTACACTTGATTTATACACAAAGAAATATAGGTTGCATTTGTTTGTTGTGCAAATAATTACTGAAACTCCTCAAATAAAGAGGCAATTAAAATGTTATCTCTTGTACATAAAACGTTTTAAAAGTAAAAACTCTGTGAAAAGTGATTTCTCTGGAAAAGTAACAATGAAAAGTAAATATAGGAGGCAAATTGTTGGAAGCTTAGATCACCATATATCATCATCGTGAATTTTAGCAAGATATCATGCCTAAATCGTGACAATTTACAAAAGTATTTTGTCTAAAAACGACACACCAGTAATCACAACAATGATCAACAAAAAGCAGGGAGGATCCTCTAAATATAATACTCAACTCTAGACTAGATATCTATCTTTCTTAGTTGATGAATTACACATACCCATGATTACAAAGTGCATTGGTTGCTTCAGATGAGTGCAAAATCATATCACTATATTTCCAATCATAGTACCAGGGTACACGTTAAACGCAATCATGCAAAAAGAAACATTTGATAATGCCTACCAATTAAACCTAATTACAGTTTTTGGTGAGGCAAAATTACATAGATACATAATTACATAGTTAAATCGGGTTGAAAAAAAGACCAAGGTCCATCAAGTTCAACCCCTCCAAATGAAAACCCAGCATCCATACACACACACCCCTCCCTACTTTCACATAAATAATATATACCCATACCAATACTAACTATAGAGTTTATTATCACAATAGTCTATGATATTTGGCTTGTACAAGAAATCATCCAAGCCACTTTTAAAAGCATTAACAGAATCAGCCATCACAAGTACAAAAACCAGCAGTGCATTCCACAACCTCTCTGTCCTCTTGTAGGGGATCAAGCAAAATATCTATCAAAACATATATCAATTCTGCTGAGACCCCAGGCAAAAATCACCATAGTAGAGCTAGAGTTTATTGTAACACATGAAGATGGTCTGTCTTTCTTGATGGTGATTTTTGCCAGGAAACTTGGATTACTGTGTAGTAAAGATGCAATTTTTTGAATTGTTTGAATAGCATTTTTGTAGAACACTTCCTCCATAGGGCAATTATGGCCATTCATTCAAAAAATGAATGAACAGAAATATGCAAATTTTGATGAAGGAAAAATGCCCTATAATAATTCCCTATATTAAACTAAAGTAATAGCTTACTAAGACATTAAGGGGCAGATTTATCAAGGGTCGAATTTTGAAATAAAAAATAGTTTGAAATTCGACCATCGAATTGAAATACTTTGAATTCGAATATCGAATTCAAACTTTTTTCATCGAATTTGGGTATTCTGCGGTCGAAGTTAAAGCCTTCGAATCGAACGATTAAAATGATTTTATAGTACGATCGAAAGCTTTCACTTTAACTTCGAAAACCTTAGAAAAATGCTGTAGAAGGTCCCATAGGCTAACAGAGCACTTGACAGGTTTAATTTGGCGAAGTATTAAAGTCAAAGAGACAGTACTTCGATTATCGAATGGTCGAATATTCGAACAATTTTACTTTGAATCAAATTTGAAGTAAATTCTAAGTCGTAGTATCCTATTCGATGGTCGAAGTATCCAAAAAATTACTTTGAATTTCCAATTTTTTTTACTTCGTAAATTCCCTCAAATTCACTTCGACCCTTGATAAATCTGCCCCTAAACATCTCATTATTTGATGATGAGCTGATGAATTTTGTGGTCATTGGTCGTTCTATTATGTACATGCTTTGCAGGAATTACAGATGAATATAATTTGTAAAGGAACTGGAGTTTATTACAAAGCAGAGATATTTTAAAAGAAGCAATAATTTAATTCTGTAATTTTAAAGATGAACCTGTGGGCAGGGCACTTTAAATTTGAATATCAGCTTCTTTGTAAGTTGATCTGTGTGAGGTTTGGATGTGAAGTGTGCTTCCCAGTGATAAGAGACCAAATTAAGCATAGTGCATTAAAAAGGGAGAATTATGCTGGAAAAAAAGAAAGGTCATGTATTGTAAAAATCAGATTTTAGCAACAGTAATAATAAAAAATAATAAGATGTATTTGTATGTTCTGGACATGAAGCCTTTGCTATATGCTGCCTTCTGGATTAAAGAAAATGAAAATTACAGGTAATTATACTATTTCCTCTATAAATGCAGGAAAGAATATTTAGCTATAAAACAAACATTTTCTATTATCCCTTTGTAATAAAAGTACCTGTGCGGCAGGAATGCCCGCCACATGGTCCTTAAAGCTCCGGCGCCATGTTGTTCTAGGGCGCGTGTGGCGTGCCTGCGCGCCTCTTAAAGGCGCAGGCACGCTGGCGTGTTTGGTGCACGTTTTGTTGTGAAATTGAATGCTATTTAGGGGCCATTCATTGTACAGCCGTTTGCCCGTGATAGAACTTAGTTCTTGTGGTTTCCTGAGCATCTGTCTTGTATTCTGATCTGATTATCCGTGTTTGACCCAGCCTGCTTTCTGACAATCTGTATCCTGACCCTTGCCTGCCTACGGCAACTCTTCTAGCTTAACCCCTTGATTGACTACCCGGTTTTGACCCTTGCCTGCCTGACGATTCTGATATCCGCCTGCCTTGACCCAGCCTGTCTGACCATCCTTCTGCCTAATCCTTTTGTACCATGACCTTCGGCCCAAAAGACTCTGCTAAAAGCCGTGCCCCTTTGCCAGCCAGAACATCTCGCCTTGTACCTCTCGTTAAGTCCAGGTGGCACCCAAGTAAGCTGAGGGCTCCTTCCGAAGCCCAAAGGTGGTCACACTACTGGTGAAGCCAGGGTACTTGGCACTTGTTCTGGTATTGGGTGCCGGTCGTGACACCCTTCTTATATGAATACAATACTTGCTGAAAGAACTATATAAAATCAATATGGCAGCACAATATCAAGGGTTTATGGTAAATAAGGAGGAGAAAAATAGGGCCACAGGCCTCAAAGTTTCCCATCAGGAATGTTATGACCCTAACATATGTCACATGTTCATTATTTCTGATATACTGTACATGTAACAAGTACTAAAAAAGACAATAATTTTGTAGCGAGGGCAGAGTACCATACTGTGGCACAAAAACAGTTTAGAAATCTGTAAATTCCTGTTGTTTAGGATGGGCCACCACAATCCCTATAAATACATATCTCCCATACTAAGAAAATACTAAATAAAATAAGGTTGATAAGTATATCAAATATAATTGGGTCATCAAGCAGATTCCCTAAGTTTGGTTCCAAAATAAATACTGCATATTAAGGAAGGCTTCATACCCAACATTTTATTGGTCTAAATTCATTGTTACGGTCTACCCCTGTGGGTTCAGAGTGATAGAGCTCAATAAGACCAATTTCCAGCTTCATTTGGTACGAACATGCTACTGGAAGTCCATGTGTATGCCACATATTGATTTTGCTTTAATGCTGTATTTTATTTTTTGGGCTGATTTTTTATTTTAAGAACTTGAACTTTTGCATCCCATGAGATTCACAAACACAACAATATTTTCAATTTCATCTATTCTTCAAACAGGCACTGTTAGTCTGAAGCGATGTTTCTGTTCAAGTTTAGAAAAAAAGAACACACAGGTGAAACAGACAATTTTCCTAGAAAGGCTTGTGGCAAAACGATGAACAGTTTATATTTAAAAACTCAGATGCAGGGAACTGTAAATTGACAGAGCTTTAAGTTTGATATGTAAACATATAAATACAGTTTAGCCCTAAGCTACTCCCCAGCTCCCACAAAAAAATCTAAACCAGGGAAGATGAGCCTGTAGGCAAAACAATGTGCTAAAATTGGAGTTCTCTGCCTGAATATAAAGGTGCACATAAATTTGTCTCAGTTTGTCCTCGGAGAAAAACAACAATAAGAAGTATATATAGTTTTTTTTTCTTTTGTTTGCTTTAGTATAAAGGGAAGAAAGAAGCAGCAGAATGCTGCAGTGTCCCATATTTCAAATAATAGACTACAGGTAATTGCATAATGTTTGGAAAGGTGAGAAAGTTAAAATGGAACTGGAAGTAAATTGCCATAGTTATATTTTCTGAATGTAAGTAGAAATGTTTCAATAAGGCCATTTCTAAACCTACAGTTTTTATACTTCCTGAGCCAGTTCTCCAGCCCCCCGTCCCCCTACTGCGACGCACGGTGCCCCCCTCTGTGTGCTTGCACACTCGGCAACCATTGGCACGCATGCGCACACTGCGCTGCACATCGGCGATTTTTTTTTAAAAAAAATATCGGGGGAGGGGGTCTGGCCCGCCGGGCCAGTCCGACACTGAATGCTGAGGAATAGTAATAAGGGGAAGATACAAGACAGGATATAGAAGTCGGTTACCAGGGAAGCCATGATAGGCAACTCCTTACTACTAACCCTGGTTAACCTACTATGCTTCACACAGCACCATGAGAACCCTGTACATGTTATTGACAAGGAATAAGGATGGGCGAATTTCTCCCGTTTCGCTTCGCCGAAAAATTATTATAGAATTTTTGACCCGGCGTTAAAGGGATACTGTCATCGGAAAACATGTTTTTTTCAAAACGCATCAGTTAATAGTGCTACTCCAGCAGGATTCTGCACTGAAATCCATTTCTCAAAAGAGCAAACAGATTTTTTTATATTCAGTTTTGAAATCTGACATGGGGCTAGACATTTTGTCAATTTCCCAGCTGCCCCTGGTCATGTGACTTGTGCCTGCACTTTAGGAGAGAAATGCTTTCTGGCAGGCTGCTGTTTTTCCTTTTCAATGTAACTGAATGTGTCTCAATGAGACATGGGTTTTTACTATTGAGTGTTGTTCTTAAATCTACCAGGCAGTTGTTATCTTGTGTTAGGGAGCTGTTATCTGGTTACTTTCCCATTGTTCTTTTGTTTGGCTCCTGGGGGGGGAAGGGAGGGGGGTGATATCACTCCAACTTGCAGTACAGCAGTAAAGAGTGATTGAAGTTTATCAGAGCACAAGTCACAAAACATTTTTCCCATGACAGTATCCCTTTAAAGTCAATGGGTGTCCGAATAGTATTGACACACGGCAATTTTGACGCGAGCGACTTTTTGGCGGCACTTCCAAAAAATTTTTGACGTAGGGGATTTTTTTTGCGAGAATTCGTGGCAAATCCGCCCCAGGCGAATTTATTCGCCCATCACTTACAAGGACTTAAATTCAAGGTAGGGTGTTTTATGCATCTATAAAATTATTCTTATACATCAATAATTCTATCCTTCCTTCTTCTGCTTGTATTCTTTGTTCCCTTTGTTGGGCAGGTTTTGTCCATGTGTGAAGCCTTATTTCTAATTCAGTTATATTATTAGGCAGTAAGTCAGTGAAATTGTCATATGCTAGAATTATTAGTTAATGCCAGAAAGAAAGAGGAGGGAAGTAAAAGATATTTGAAAGGCAGCAATTTTAGGGGTATTGAGGGAGGGTGAAATAGCTGATGGTTCTGAACAGTAACATAGGTTAACTGATACTATATTCAGTTTTGGTAAGACTGCACAAACGTTAACAAACAGAACTGGTAGAAAGACAATCTGTATCTCTGGATAATATATAGAGGGAATCATATGTTCTATGTATATAATTCATGTGATTTAGTTGTATAATCACATTTACTTTACAGTGCTACGCAATATGTTGGCGCTATATAAATACATATTAATAATAATAATAAAATCCAGGTACTGTTTATCAGATTGTTGCACAGAATGAGAAGAGCACTAGTTATAATTGGAAAAACAATTAAATTACATACTCAGACCATACTCCATGTTTGTTTTAGGTTAATATGACCATGGCTTCTTCTTTTAATTTCCTGTGCATTCCAAGTTAAAATTTGATGTCTTGCCTCCTCTCTTGAAATGATATACTCATTTAATAGTCTTTGCAACTCTCTATCCAGACTAGGTCTGTTGCTCTTCTCTAAGTAGAAATCCTTTTGCTGTACTTGATTCTGCTATGATCCAATTCCATGTGAACAATGTGAAGTTATGGTCCTGCCCATAATCTCCCTTAAATCCATCTTTGTTTAGCTTTTATATTTTCTCTCTCATTCTTCTCCTTATAGTTATGAGTATACCTGGGCAAACATTCGGACAACACACTCTACATGCCGTGGTTTCAAAAAAGAAAGTTAAAGGTGGAGGTAAAAAGATTGGGGTGTGACCCTGTGCCATAAAACTAATAAAACAAGCCTATTTAAAGCCAAAGTCTGTTTTCGCATCTTTTTTTATGTAGTTGTAATTCCTCATTTCTCCACTAGGGCAGGAACTGATGTGAATGATGAATAATCACTTTAAAGCACTGTTTAAAAATGTTGCTGTTGCATATTGCGGTCACCTGCTGTAATTAAATCATTCCCTTGTCGTTAGCTATTAAGAATGACCATTGAGCATTTCCTGCTGATCAAAAGTATTTTAGATCAACTACAATTGTGATTCTTAACAAAAGAAGAATATATTGTCATTTGCACTTACCCTTTCTGCTCTTGAGCAATGAATAGACTACAATGAAAACAGTACTTTTGTCACAGGACACAAGCTCCACAACATGTCAGAGAGATGCTCATACCAATAATCATATTACAGCGCAAAAGCTTAAATTATTTGTTAAATACAGATTAAATTTAATGCCAGGAGAGCAAGCATATCAGTGATGATAGGGATCATACTCTAATAATCATTGACATGTTTTCACTATTACTGCTCTACTTTATTTATCATCTGCAACTTGTATACCCCACCATTGTTATTTCCTTCGGAATTACCATAAACTGTAAAAACCAAAGCAGATTGGTTTTAATAATTCAAAAGAGCCTAAGGGTCTGATGAGACAGAAAAATCCCAAGACCACATGTCATTGAGACATGTCATTAGTTTTAGTCAATGACATAAGTCAAGATCATTAAATCATAAATAAAAATAAGTATTGCACACATAATGGTGTAGAGACCAATTATCTTTTTAATTTAGTTATTGACATTTTTAGCGAAGAATATATTATTATTAGAGGGAATACATAGGATTAATTTCTCAATTTTTTGAAATTGTCCTATTAACTAACTGTAGTTACTGCATACTAAAACATTATTGCTCCTTTACTACTGAAAATTTAACTTTCTGCACTTGAATAAAAACTGCTAGTCACTACCACTGTTAACCTGCACTGAACACTGACATCCTATAGAAAATAAGCCTGTTTTACTGATTATCTCATATGAAACACATTTCGATGAATCATCACATACATGGTTTGATAAATGTGTCATTTCTTAAGCTTATTTTTTACCATCATAAAACAGAACTAACTAGTTGTAGACCATCCCAAGGAATGCAAGGAAACTGTTCTACAAGTTGTTTAAACACTATCTCTCCTGCACCAATACTACCCAAATGTCTCGAAGACCTCTCAAAGACTCAAAGAGAGAATGCATAAAGAGGGAAATCTGCTACACATATGGTGGACTCTGGAGCACTACAAAACTCATTTTGGAACAGGCAATATACCTACAAATAGTATTAACACCACCATTGCCACTACTAAACTATTAACTAAACAGATATCCAAAGATGATCCAACACATGATATCCAACATATTAACTGCAGAAGACTTCTATTACCAATATACTGGAAATCTACTGAGGTACCTACCAAAGCAGAACTTGTATTACTAATGGACTCAAACCTTACATATGAACAAACGGAAACATTGGAGAGAAATACTACCTACCAACAAAAGTATGATGACCACACAGGCACCCAATGAGGTTCCAGGACCACAGACATAACCACAGATATAACCACCCACCTACAAAGGAGAGAGGACAGATTCTTTACTCATGTTTTACTACCCCGCATTTCCCTCCCTTTTACCTGCTTTCTAAGATCTTACCTTTCACTCTTTCTCCTTTTCTCTATCTTTTCCTCTCTTTGTTTCTTTTTTTCACCAGCTCAGTTACCAGATGTCAGTCCATAAATGCTGCAATTGTTATTGAAACACAAAAGTACTGTGCTTGGTCTATTGAGTGATGTCTGATTCTTTGTCACTTTGAAAAACAAATCAAAACATCAAATAAAAAAAAAAAATCATCCAAACCCCTCTTAAAGGCATTAATATGATCTTCCATCACAACATCACCAGTCAGGGCATTTCATTTGACTTGGAGGTGATTTCTTCTGAAGAAGTGGTGCGAAGCCATGAAACGCGTCAAGCACAGGATCTGATGTTATGTATGCTGATACGCTGAAACTACTTTTTAACATGGATTATTAAAGTTTATACATTTTTAATACACCACTCTGGGTGCTCCGTAAATTGTTTTTGTGTCTATGGATTTGATCCGAAGGGGGACGGATGTTGCACGGAGGTGAGTGTGTGAGAGAGGTGATATGCTCCCTGTTTTTGGATATATACTGTTGTCACACATGGGGATTGACTTTATAGTATTTCCAGTAGATACGATTTAAGCAATAGGTCAGAAATCTTAAAATCATTCTTTCCTCAGCATTCCCAGGGTCAAGAGACAGGTTGTCAACCTCTATTACCTCATTTGCCTACTTATTTTGTGTTTCTTCTTCTAGATGTGTTCTATACATTTTGGGCAGTCCTTGTTCTTACTTCAGTGTTCCTGTTATAGAGACTTGTTCTTTTAGTTCTCTAGAATTTTGCCATTGGCATTAACCTCTATACTTACTTTATCTCTACTTTACTACACATTTTTGAAGAATTTTCAGTTTGCTTAATGATTATATATTTGTGATTTTCAACAAATAAATCTATGGGACAATTGCACTCTAATGATCAGGAAAAAAAACCTTTTGTACTAATTTCATCATGGCATTTACACAAAATGCTCAATATTATGTTTCTTTAAGGCAAGAAGGCTATAACATAATTTAACATTGAAATACTTTTGATTATGTTAAAATGCAAGACAATGATTCAGGAAGTGTATTGAAATATCAGCTAACTGCATATCATCTTTCTTGCAAATGCATTAATGTGACTAATTTTAGAGTCTAGGAGACATATAAATATCTTTGTATGCAGTCAAAGGCATCACATTTTCAATACTGAATTACTTCTGACATTCAATTTAGGATCCAAAATAGTTTGTACTGTAACAATCCAAAAGCAATAGCAATGAAGCAGCAGGGTATTCAGCTTGATGCAATGGATTTTAGAGTTCTTGTAAATGAGGGAAAACATACAGAGTTAGAAGGCAAGAAGATGAAATATTGGAAATATGTTCAGATTTGGAAATATGAAACTGGCCGCCATAAGTGCTGTAGTATTCACTTCCTCTGTTGGCAGACAGTGTATTTTATATACATTTATAAGGGGTGGTGTGATCACATAGTAGACTAAAGCTGAAATCTAAGCCAAGCTTTAGCCCAGAGTTCAGTGACCTGTTCAAAGAATATGTCATAGTTTACGAGCCCTACATGGTTTGGGGGTTGTTAAGAACAGTCATTTAAGGAAGAAAAAGCACTGCCAAGAATATTAATATTAATGATACTTATACCGATCATTCTTAGGAAATAGTTAGGCGGAGATTTATCAAGGTCGAATTTCGAGTTTATGGGAGTTTCTAAAAACTCCCATCAACTCCCGTAAACTCGAAAAAATTTTAAAAAAACCAACCAATCAAAATTTATTTAAAAAAATCGAATTTTTTAAAAGTGGGTGAATAGGATAGAGCTGCTCATTCTAATCGAATTTGATTCGAGATTTGTTCGAAATGTTTTTTGGTTTTTTTTCAAATGTCCACCAAATAACTCCAAGTTGATTATAGGAGGTCCCCCATAGGCGAAAACACAAATTCAGCTGTTTTTAGATGGTGAATAATCTAATTTGAAAGTACATGATACATTTAAAAAATAATTAATTCAAATCGAATTTGGACTATTCCTTAGTCAAATTACACTTAAAAAAACTCGAAATTCAAATTTAAAAGATCCAATTTTCAATTCGACCTTTGATAAATCTGCCCCCTTAGTGTTGCTTTAAAGTGGACATACAGGGGCCGTTTTTTTTAAAACTCAGATTTTTTGAGATTTATTATACCCCAAAGCTGCTAAAAATCAGAATCCAAAATATTCCATCTCAAACCTGTGGTGGTAATGTAGAAGTCAATGACAGATGTTCCTGAAGTTGTTTCTTGACATTGTGATCTGCGCTGGATAATCCAAGAATTCTGGGGTTTTCATCTAATAATCCAATAAAGTGGAGTTTTTGCAGCAAAAGTTTTATAAAACCAAGTTTTTGGATTGTAAATCGTGCCATACGAATTGATGCTTGACTTTTTAGCACTGTTTTATTGCTCTGACTTTTTCAAGAAAAATGATTGATAAATGAGTTCAGTTCATGGATAGGATTTTGTTTTATTAAAAAACTGAAACTAATTAAAGTTTTAGTAAATAACTCCCAAAATGTTTTTTGTAGACCATAATAAATAATATATAACATTTTGGCTTAAAGGATTACATTTAAAAATTACACATTTATTGGAGCTCCTCATGGATCTGTTGTGGTCCATGTCTCTTGGTGATTGGCGAGCATGTCTTAAACACAGTACAATGTGGTTTGCCAGAAAAAGTTCTGTCTTCAATAACTGCACTTCTTTTAAGCTGCAGGCTCCACACCCACAAAATACAGATTCACTGGCCATGCTACAGTACAAAGTCCTGAGTGGCACCTCTCTCCTGAGAATATTGGGAAAGCAGCCAGTGCAATGGCAAACTGGCACTAGGAAGATTTTGAGGCAAATTTTAAAGGCCCATTTCTTCTATTTTAGAAAAACAACTGATTGGCTAAAAAAAAAAAAAGTCTAACTGGATCAGCATGGCCCCCATTGACTTCTACAGAACCTCGACTGCTTTTACTTGACAACGTTTTGAAATAGATTTTTTTTTTGTGGTTTTTACACAAATCTTTCAAGTTTTAGAGAAAAAAACATGATTTTTTACAGAAAAAAAAATAGATTTGTAAAAAAAAAAAAAAATGAAATTCAAATCTTAGTA
Organism: Xenopus laevis; assembly: GCF_017654675.1. NCBI lineage: Eukaryota > Metazoa > Chordata > Amphibia > Anura > Pipidae > Xenopus > Xenopus laevis. The sequence goes on along the minus strand of NC_054371.1, from coordinate 65,751,267 downwards.
TATAGGCCCCTATGTAAGTGATTGAAACTCCAGAGATTACAAAATAAAATTGTTTCTGTTTATTGTTCTTTGAAAGCTTTAAGTTATACTAATGTAGGGTTTCATGAAAAAAACATTTTTGAATTATCATGCTAGATATTAGATTGCTATTTTTAGAATTCCAATAAAGTTATAAGGTTTCTTTGAGCTGTCCCCATTTAAGGACTGCTATGCATAAAATTCTATAAATAACAAATGAGTATATTGTTACTATACAGTGTGCATTAATTAGGAAATACAGAGCACTGGAATACTTCCAAATTCTAATTTACTTTATTTATAAGCAGCACTGTGTGTTCTCAAGCACCGGACATGGAATGAAAACGATTCCTTCTCAAGAATGCTTGTATTATAGAAGTACTGCTAGAAAAGTGTATAGCAGTTATCTGCAGCATATTTGCCTGTTTTTTTGATATATAACAAGCATATGAGCTATTAGAAGAAGTGTTTCAATCTCAATTTTCAACAGTCTGTGGTTTAACAAGGTTGGTCCAGGCACTGAGGAGCCTTTACATGGAGCAACCACATACTGATTCCTCCAAAATTAGGATCTAAATATTTTAGTTTTTATTAAATACCAATTAAGTATATATACATTTGAAAAATACGTTAAGAAGGCCTGGAGTTTTTAATGTATAAAAGGAACAGGGCTGTTGCAGGGCCATTCTATTTAAGGTCAGAGTATTTCTGATATATGTTCATTCCGTTTATATATAGAACTGTATGGACATTGATCCAAAATTTCATTTACATTGACATGCATTAGTGATGTTTGGGCGATGGGTGTCTGCAGAAGGGGGCAAGAGGGTGCAGTTGCCCAACCCTGACTTCTTCAGATAATTCCAAGAAATTATAAATTTAATTTCCAACAACACAAAACCTTTATTTATACTTTCCACCCCAATGCAAGTCTTAATTAGGTCATGAATTGTCATGAATTGGTTCATCTTCAGTGGTATGCTGCCCTATGTGATATTAGCTTAGTAGTCCCCCCCCCTGAAAATTTTCTGTGGACACCCATGGTTTGGGCCGGCATTAGCACTCATTTTGAGGTACACTGCTGGCTTCCTACTTCTGGCTTCTGTTTTTATAGGCGCACCCTTTTGTGATGTGATTGGTGGGGCAGGCGGAACAGGCATATAGCTAAAGGGGAGGTGGTAGGTGTGGACGTGGTCAGGTGAAGGTGGGATGCAGTTAAAAAAAAAACTTTTCAAATTTTATTTGGTACTTATAACAAATCTCTAGAATGTTTTTTTTACTCATGTTTCTATCTAACATAGCAGAAATCACAAGTCAGAGAGGAAAGGCTATAAAAATTATGAGGTTCATGGATAAACAGAACTGTGAACTTAAAGGGATACTGTCATGGGAAAAAAAATTTTTTCAAAATGAATCAGTTAATAGTGCTGCTCCAGCAGAATTCTGCACTGCAATCCATTTCTCAAAAGAGCAAACAGATTTTTTTATATTCAATTTTGAAATCTGACATGGAACTAGACATTTTGTAAATTTCCCAGCTGTCCCTGGTCATGTGACTTGTGCCTGCACTTTAGGAGAGAAATGCTTTCTGGCAGGCTGCTGTTTTTCCTTCTCAATGCAACTGAATGTGTCTTAGTGGGACACGGGTTTTTACTATTGAATGTTGTTCTTAGATCTACCAGGCAGCTGTTATCTTGTGTTAGGGAGCTGTTATCTGATTACCTTCCCATTGTTCTTTTGTTTGGCTGCTGAGGGGGGAAGGAAGGGGGGTGATATCACTCCAACTTGCAGTACAGCAGTAAAGAGTGATTGAAGTTTATCAGAGCACAAGTCACATGACTGGGGGCAGCTGGGAAATTGACAATATGTCTAGCCCCATGTCAGATTTCAAGATTGAATATAAAAAAATCTGTTTGCTCTTTTGAGAAATGGATTTCAGTGCAGAATTCTGCTGGAGCAGCACTATTAACTGATTCATTTTGAAAAAAATCTTTTTCCCATGACTGTATCCCTTTAAGTTCTTTGCATTATGGGTTAAACTCATCATGCTTTTAAATATTAGATGGATGCTGAATACATTAAAGTAGCAAATGGCACTCCAGTAATAATATAAATACTGAAAAGTTTATTTCATGAGAAAAAATTCAGCATGTTTCAGGGTGTTAACATGCATTTGGTGACATCCTGTGAAATAAATGTTTTGAATTATTCTGTATTTGGAAAGTCCTGTTCCTACTTTCGCAAGTGTCTTACTGGCAGAAACAATTTTTACAAATTAACTCCAACTTACCAAAAGAATACAATAGCACTTCACCCCAAACACTATAAAGCTTAGCTGTTCTGTGTCAGTGATGACCAAACCTGTGCTCAAATGGCTTTTTTGCACAAAATGAATTGGAATCAATGGTCGTTATTTAAACCTCTTTTTTTCCATGCAAATGCATTAGAGTTTTGGGGTGTTTTTTATTGTGCCAAAAATGCATTGGAGTCAATGGGTTTTTCTTCACCAAGTTTATTTCTTTGTGCAACTGCATTGTTGTCTGACAAAAAATGTTGCTCATCACAAGTATGTGTGTGTGTGTGTGTGTATATATATATATATATATATATATATATATATAGATATAAATATATACATACTGATGAAAAAACAAATGGTTTCTGCAAAAACGTTTTTTCCTTGGATAAACTGTGGACCCTTAACCTCGTCTTCCAGATGTATGGGGAAAATGTGATTAAAAAACTATATTTTTCAACCACTAGATGCCCACCAGTGGATTGAAACATATGGAAACTGACCAGAGTGTAGGTTGTTTGTGTATATCTTAATAATCCTTCATGAATAATGTATAGCTAAATATCCAATGTATATCAAGTATAAAATCCTGATATAAATTACAATGTCAGTTACTGTAACCTTATGCAATTTATTTTTATGAAACCACATATAATAAGCGATTTAAATTTTCACTTATTCCCTGGGACAGGGCCAAACATTTATTTGTGTTGCTGCAGTAACCTTAATGGCCATCGTAAATGTGGAGTTTTCTTAGCGTCCTACAGGCAGCACACAATGGGTTAAGGTTCGATCCAACCCTGATAGGACAGAAGCATAATGACCAATGAAAACGGCTACATTAGGACCCCCCCATTCCTCCCTCCAGCAGTGTTTTTTCTGTCCTATCTAGGATAGGAAGGAAGCAAGGGACCGTTTGGTCCGAAGATCCGGGCCCTAAGGGGTTCGAGGGCCGCATGGGTAACCACCTGAGGGTGGGTCACCCAGGGGGAGGAGGTCGTAACTCCCTTAGGCATACCTGGCAGATTTATGGTGCGGCAGAGGGTCTGGCGGCGCCATGTGCAGGAGGGGAGTCTCTGTCAGGATGCGGCTGCTGCTTCGGGTGCGTGTCACTGGGAGAGCAGGCGCGATGACGTCATCGCTGTGCGCTGTTCCTCGGCTGCAGGGATGGAAGCGAGAGAGAGAGGCTGTGTCTCATGGCGGTGAGTAGGAGATCCCTTTATGCTTTTGGGCTAAATTATGCCTCCATCTGGGAGCTATTTAGGGGCCCTTCCTGCTCCTTGCAATTGCCGTTTGTGCTGCAGCAGTTCCTGTGGTCGCGCTGCCAGGCTGCTGAGATTGTACTACAGGCTGTGAAGGTACAGTTTGTGACCTTCTATGCTAACCAAGGTGCCTTTTTTTGTATATTACGGCTTATTACACCCCTCCATTCTTTTTTTCTTAGATGTCTGACTTTGCCAGAGCATCTGGGAAAAAGAAGAGAAAATCCAGACACCGATTATGTTTAGGCTGTGATCAACCTCTACCTGAAAACTTCCTTCGGGATAAATGTGACCTCTGTTCCCAGTCCGATTCTAGTGGAAGTAAGGTGGATCAGTTTATGGCTTGGTTTAAAGAGGCTTTTCAGGACTTTAAGTCAGTATCCTCAAAACAGCATGCCCCTGAGGCCCATAGTTCTGAGTCCGAGACGGTCTCTGTGCATTCTGATGATTCCTCTTCCTCATCCTCGGCCAGTATAAAAATACAATAGGAGGAGTTGTTTCTCTTTCCGGTGGAGAAAGTGTCAAAACTGATTAAAGAAGTAAAAAAGGTTTCAGGCTATAATACGTTGCCTCCTGTGACATCGGCAGTTAGTCAACAGTTACCCTTTTTCTCGGAAAAGAAGTCTAACACCTTTCCAGTTCATCCCTCCATTTCGAAGGTTATTGAGCAAGAATGGAGGGATCCGGGGAAAAAACCTGAGATCTCAAAAAGGTTTAAGCTTATGTTTCCCTTTGACGAAAAAGACATTGGGCAGTGGGAGGATCCCCCGAAAGTAGATATACCGGTAGCTAGGTTGTCAAGGAGGACAACCATTCCGGTGGAGGAGTCCGCGATCAAAGACCAATTGGATCGCCGGGCAGAGTGTTCATTGAGAAGAATGTATATGGCAGGCTCAAATGCATGTAAACCAGCATTAGCAGCTGTGTCAGTTTCCAGGGCATTAAAATTATGGGTCAACTCCTTGGAGGAGGAAATTGAAGCAGGAACTTCAAGGGGGTCCTTGCTAGATATGATGGGCAAAATTAAGTTGGCTTCAGACTATTTGTGTGATGTGTCCATCGAAAATTTAAAGTTGGGGGCGAGGACAATGGCATTGTCAACAGCGGGGAGAAGAGCTCTCTGGCTTAAGGCATGGTCGGCAGATATGGCGTCTAAAAATAGTTTAATTTCAATTCCCTTTGAGCCGGGGAAGTTGTTTGGTAGCCCCTTAGACAAACTTCTGGACAGCCTGGTTTCAGGAAAAGGAAAAACTCTGCCACAAGATAGACAAAATTTTTCAAGAAAGAGATCCTTTCGTCCCCCACCAAGAAGATCGCCTCATCGCTCGGACTCTTTTAAGAAAACAGACAGAGAGTTTGTCAGGTCTGCAGGTTTCAGGCCCAGGCATAATAATTTCAAACCAAGATGGGTTGATAAGGAACCCAAACAAAAGAAAGAACCCGACCAGGGAAAGGGAGGGTCATTCTGACGCCAGAATACAGGAGGAAGTAGGAGGCAGGCTATCCTTCTTCCTCCGAGCTTGGGAGCTGACGACTTCAGATTCTTGGGTCCTCAGTATAGTGAAAGAAGGGTACTTCATAAATTTCCATTCTCCCCCCAAGCAAAGGTTTTGTATCAACGTCACCAAGACAGACCGAAGGAAACAAGAAGCTCTAGAAAAATCAATAAAAGATTTCATAAACATGAAAGTGTTAGAGCATGTTCCATCAGAAGAGAGAAAAAAGGGCATTTACTCTCATGTTTTTCTAGTACCAAAACAAAATGGCCAACTCAGACTGGTCATAGACTTAAAATTTCTAAATCAATTTATAAAGAAAGAAAAATTCCGGATGGAAACAATCAAGTCGGCATTGGGCATTCTTCGAAAAGGAGATTTCATGGTGACCATAGACTTGAAAGATGCTTACCTGCATGTTCCGATTCATCAGAACAGCCGGAAGTTTCTTCGGATAGCGGTGGAACTGAATTCTGTTCTTCACCATCTACAGTTCAAAGCCTTACCTTTCGGGATTTCATCGGCCCCAAGAGTCTTTACAAAAGTGATTGTAGTCTTAGCAGCAGCTCTCCGAAGTCAGGGGATATATGTGGTACCATACCTAGACGACTGGCTCTTGAAGGCTTCCTCTTCCACCGAGTTACTCTCGCAGAGAGATTTGGTGCTGGATATGTTGGAGAGCCATGGATGGATCATAAACAGAGCGAAGTCAAACCTGGATCCTGTAACGTCTATCAGGTTTCTGGGGCTCCAGATAGACACAAAGGAGATGAAAGTCTTCCTTCCCCAGGACAAGATCCGGGCCCTGCAGTCTGCAGTAAGTTCTCTAAAACATTCCCATCAGGTCTCGTTGAGGTATGCCATGAGGGTCTTGGGACTAATGACGGCTTCCTTGGAGGCAGTTCCTTGGGCGAAAGCTCATATCAGACCTCTCCAACGCCAAATCTTACAAGAGTGGGATCGGTCACCAAACTCACTAGACAGAAAGTTTCGTGTTTCAGCCAGTCTCAGGAGAGATCTGATCTGGTGGAACAGGTCTCAGATGCTAGGTCGTGGAAGATCCTTCGAGGTGCCAGAGTTTATTTCACTGACGACAGACGCATCTGCGTTAGGTTGGGGGGCTCACCTAGGGGGGCACATGATCCAAAACAGGTGGTCATCATGGGAAGCGACTCAGTCCTCAAATTTCAGAGAGCTAAGAGCGGTCAGACTGGCATTGATAGAATTCAGGAATATGGTGAGAAATCGCCAAGTTCTGATACACTCCGACAACATGGTAACAGTGGCCTATCTGAACAAACAGGGAGGGACCAGGGTTCCTCTCTTGATAGAAGAATGCCACAAGATAATGTCTTGGGCAGAAGGCAATCTTCAATTTATCAAGGCAGTCCACATAAGAGGGGTGGACAATTGTGTGGCAGATTCCCTGAGCAGAGTGACAGTGAATCAGGGGGAATGGGAACTCAATACTCAAGTGTTTCATCACCTCGCTATCAGATGGGGGTGTCCAGAGATAGACCTGATGGCGACACGGGGGAACAGGAAGTTGTCCCTTTTCTGCTCCCTGTTGAAGGAAGACAATCCGACCTTTGTGGACGCAATGTCAGTTCCATGGACTTTCAAAATGGCGTACATCTTTCCCCCCTTACCGATGATTCAGAGGGTGCTTCAAAAAATCAGACAGGATCGGGCATCGGTGATCTTGATTGCTCCCCTTTGGCCAAGGAGAACGTGGCTTTCAGATCTGATGGTGATGTCCAAGGGGGAATATTGGGTTCTTCCCAACATAGAAGATCTTCTCATTCAGAGGGGCATAAAACACCCGAATCCTGCCAGGTGGAGCCTAACCGCTTGGAGACTGAAAGGCAATTACTAATTCTGCAAGGTCTCCCACATGAAGTGGTAGACACTTTGTTGCTGGCCAGGAAACAGTCAACTTCTAAGGTGTATGCCAGAGTATGGAGAGTCTTTTGTTCCTGGTGCGCAGTAAGGGATATTTCTCCAGAGTCATGCCCCTTGTCGGAGATTCTCCAGTTCCTGCAGGATGGGTTTTCTAAGGGACTAAAGCCCAACACCTTGAAAGTCCACATATCAGCACTCTCAGTCTTCCTTTCTAGGAATTTGGCGGCTGAACCTCTAGTGAAGAGGTTCGTTAAAGCGGTATCAAGACTCAGGCCAAGACTACGTTCCATTGTGCCTCCGTGGGATTTGAACACTGTCCTGACAGCGTTGTGTGCTTTTCCCTTTGAGCCTTTACAAGAAGCCAGTCTGAGACATCTGTCATGGAAAGCAGCTTTTCTGGTAGCGATAACATCTGCAAGGAGAATTGGGGAACTCCAAGCCTTGGCGGCAGTACCTCCTTATACTATATTCTACCCAGATAAAGTAGTCATGAGGACATTGCCGTATTTCACGCCTAAAGTACCATCATTGACGAACATCAATTCTCACATAGTTTTGCCTGCTTTCTGCCAGCAACCCACTAATCCGGTGGAAGAAAAGTTACAGTTTCTGGATCTTCACAGATGTCTGTCAATATATATTGACAGATCAAAGCAATTCAGGTCATCAGACTGTTTGTTTATTCTCTTTTCTGGCAAAAGAAGAGGAGATAAAGCCTCAAAAGCAACAATTGCCGCTTGGGTGAAGAGTGCTATTATCCAGTCCTACTCTGAGTTAGAGATGGATCCACCATTTCCTCTGCGAGCTCATTCAACTAGAGCAATGGCTACTTCCTGGGCAGAAAGATCGGCTGTGGATATTACAGAGATCTGTAGAGCAGCCTCATGGAGCAATGTGCACACTTTCGCTAAGCATTACAAATTGGATTTAGCAGCCTCTCAAGACACAGTCTTCGGCAGCAGAATTCTTGAAGCAGCACTTCATGCGGCACAATAAGTTTTTTTGTTAAACCCGCCCTATTAGCTTGCTAAGTCCCATTGTGTGCTGCCTGTAGGACGCTAAGAAAACTGAAAATTTGTCCTTACCTGAAATTTTCTTTTTCTTTAGTCCGTAAGGCAGCACAAATTTTGTGTGACCCTCCCAATAAAAATATTCAGCATTTGTTGTTGTGTTTTATTCTTCCTAGATGAGCTTGTCAATTAACACTGCTGGAGGGAGGAATGGGGGGGTCCTAATGTAGCCGTTTTCATTGGTCATTATGCTTCTGTCCTATCAGGGTTGGATCGAACCTTAACCCATTGTGTGCTGCCTTACGGACTAAAGAAAAAGAAAATTTCAGGTAAGGACAAATTTTCAGTTTTTTCTTGATAAATAAAGATGTGCAAGAAACTTACACACAGATTATGAGAAGAAAACTCATATGGAAATGGCCACACTGGAAAAGCTTTGATAGTAGCTTTCCCCACATGTATTACAACATGATTTGGATACAGTGGTGAGGAACCTCAAGTGGTTCCAAGCTTAGTGTGACAAGTTCATTAACCTTAGCAAGCATGCAATAACTTTCCTTGATATTCTGTGTATTGAAGGTTTCTACATTTACCACATTGCCCTTGTTAGGCATATCATTTTACAGTGTTTTGTAAAAAAAAATGAAAACCTCTCCACCCCTCTGCAATTGCAGCAATCTGGTTGCTTGGGTCCAAATTACCCTAGCAACTATGCACTGATTTGAATATGAGAGTCAGAAGAAGGCCAATAATTAAAAAAAAAAAAACTAATGATGGCCAATTGAAAAGTATCTTAGAATCAGCTGTTCTATAACGTACGAAAAGTGAACTTAAAGGCAAACCACCCGTTTAACAGTGAAATTAATAGGGATTCTGGGAAGTTCTTTTTTTGCCCACCCAGGAAACTACACACATATCTATAGTATTAAGTCAAATCAACTGGACTTGCTGTATTTTCTTTTTCCTTGAAGTAAGGAAACCACAAAAATTTTTTACAGGTCATTCTGAATTGAGAACACCAGTTGAATGACTAGCGAAATGTCTTCAAGGAATATGAAAATACAGCAAGTCCAGTTGATCTGACTTATTACTAGGGATGTAGCGAACTGCCGATTTGGTGTTCGCGAACGCAAAAAATGCGAACGTTCGCGAACAGTTCGCGAACTTCGAACACCCGCTAAAATCGTTAGATTCGAAGGATTTTAATCGTTCGATCGAAGGATTTTCATTCGAATCGAACGATCGAAGCCATTCGATCGAATGCTTTTCATTCGATCGAATGCTTACAATCGTTCGAACGAATGGAAATCGTTCGATTTTTAGCGGTCGAAGGAATTCGAATGGTCGAATGGTCGAACGATCGAACGCGAACTCAAAATGCGAACGTTCCCAAACGTTCGCGAACATTCGGCGGACGCGAACGGTCGAAGTTCGCGGGCGAACAGTTCGCTACATCCCTACTTATTACTATCGAGCTACCATGATCTGGGTGAATGAGAACCTTCACAGACATTTACCAACACATCCAAACAAAAACATGTCCTTGACTCAGAAGCACAAGGTTACAACTGCAAAGTAAGGTTGATATGAGTGAGGTCTCTGCATGCAGATCTAAAAGGGAAGGGGAATTAAAATAAGATGGTGTGTGGGGGAAGAATCAAAGGGATTAAGATGAGAGTTTAAAGATGAGGATTCAGAGATTTTTTTTTTAGGTTTTATTTCATGGCAGTGCATTTGAATGGCAATAGAAATGTATCAATAAAAAAATATGTTTTAAAGGGCAAATATGGATTAAAGAGAAGATAGTAGATAGGAAGAAAAGGATCAGTTAGGAAGTAAATCAGGAATTAGAGAGGAGAAAAGCGACAATCTCCTTTGTTAATGTTGTAAAAGGATGTGAGGGAAAAGGCAAGGGCCAGGATAGAGTAACATTGTACACTACCTCCTAAGCTTTATTTAATTTCTCATGGAGTTTCTCCATTTAATTAAACCAAAAATAAACTGAACATAGGAGCATACTCACAAGAAAAACATTTTAAATTAGAAATGAGATCCAGGTGCACCAGTTCTAAACCATCAGGTAGTGAAATCTGTATGGAAACAAAAAGGTAATGGCAGGCAAGGAATGCACAAGGACCTTTTGCATCTTGTACTCAAAAGACAAGTACAAATTAAACAATGATGCATGAGTGCTTTATGATAAATAATGAAAATATCGATTTTTAATAAACAGTATAGATACAATACAATTTCAACTCTAGTTCTATTTAGTCTGCTCTTGTTGAACAATGGTGTTCAAATGCATATGCTGCCCTATTAATTCCCAATGATGATTTTTACATAGACAAGGAAACAATACTGACTTGCATGTAACCACGACGATTGAAAAAGTCTTTCCCTTTCTTTATTAATAGGCATAATCTCATTCTATTAACTTTTATAAGTGTGTCATTTTGCTCAATTAGTTTCAGATGATAAATATAATTATTCTATTAATGTCGATGTTATCGATAACAAACCTGTCAAAGCACATAATGAAGCATATTAATGTTAACAGGCATTGATAATCAAATTAATTGTTTGCCAGGGTAAAATCTTACAACTCTCACTGTTTCTTGTGCCCTGTTCATTACTACAAATCTTGAGATTGTAAATAGAGATCAGTGAACTGCTCAAGATAAAAATGTTTGTTTTGACATTGTAGGGGCTACAGTAATTAAAGGTGCAAAGTTTCTTTCTGCTCTAGTGACCTATACCATCCAACTGACAAAGGGGTCACATTTTAATCGTATTAGAGCTTTTTGAAACCACGAAATTATGAAATTTATAAAAAGATCCAAATTAAAAAAAGACAAATGGAAAAATGCTGAATAATGAGAAAAAAACCATGAATACCTTCGGTAAAATAAGTAACCTAGAAGTGGCGGTCGACAAATTTGTAAAATGTCGTACAAACGGCAAATTCACAAAGGCAGATGTTACCGTCTCTGAATGTCTTATAAGTCCGACAATTTTCTAAAATGTCGTATATCTTCTCGTCGGACAGACAACATTTTACTGAGCATTTTCAAAAGACAATTTGACCTATATTTAATTTTGGAGAGCCTAATGTGTCGGAAAAATTGTCGGCAAAACAAATGAGTTTATGAGCAATTCATAAAAATGTCAGGAAAAGTGGCGCCGAAAAAAACACGCCCACTTTTAACGACACTATTTCAAAAGTGTCGTACACGTCAGAAAATTGGCGGGTATATGCTCTGTGAATTTGTCGGCTGTTACTACGACACTTTCTATGAAATTTAGGGGCAAATTTACTTATGGTCGAATATCGAGGATTAATTAACCCTCGATATTCGACTGCCGAATTGAAATCCTTCGACTTCGAAGTCAAAGGATTTACCGCAATTCGTTCAATCGAACGAAAAATCATTCGATTAGAAGGATTTGAATCCATCGATCGAACGATTTTTCTTCAACCAAAAAAAGATAGCAAAGCCTATGGGTACCTTCCCCATAGGCTAACATTGACTTCGGTAGGTTTTAGGTGGCGAACTAGGGGATCAAAGTCTTTTTTAAAGAGACAGTACTTCGACTATCGAATGGTCGAATAGTCGAACGATTTTTAGTTCGAATCGTTCGATTCGTAGTCGAAGGTCGAAGTAGCCCATTCGATGGTCGAAGTAGCCAAAAAAAACATTCGAAATTTAACGTTTTTTTTATTCTATTCCTTCACTCGAGCTTAGTAAATGGGCCCCTTAAAAGACGTTTTTTCGTTCCCGAAACTTTTGTGAATTCCCCCCTATAAGTCTGAATAGCTAAAAAAGGTCCAATGGGATCAGTGCAGCTCCCATTGACTTGTATAGGACCTCAACTGCTTTTACTTGCCAAAGTTTGTATTAGAGTTTTCCGTGGTTTTTGCACTTATATCTTGAATTTTTAGAGAAATAAAAAAAAATTTTAGACGTAAAATATGATTCATGAAGAAAAAGAAATCTGAATGTTAGTAAACAGGCCTAATAGCATTTACTGGTTAATAAACTAGTTCTTATGAGTTACTAGATGTAAACAAACCTTGCACCTTTTATTACTGTAAATTTTATTAAGTTTCTTAGTTGTTTCACAGCTTGACTTTTTAACTTTCTAAAGCAGCATTACTACATGCAAATAAAACCTTTAATATAATTGTTTCATCTGGGAAATAGTACTTTATAATTCCTAATGCACTCAACAAGAACTGCCTAGAATAAGTACATATGAAATGTTTATTGAGCATATTTGTATGTTCTTGTCACAATTTCCCTATATTTATTCTAGCTTAGGTAGAGCATTGCCTAGCCAGTCACTTCAATGGAGAACAGCAACTATATGCAGAGTCTAGGGAGTATTTCTGCTGTGACTGGTATGTTTTGAATCCCTCTACTCTTTGGCACCTTCTTTCAAAAATTTTGTGTATGTACAGATTGTTTCAAAAGTGTTACATTTTCAGTCTTGCAGAATCTTTTATCTGAATTACAAATATCCTGCACCCTTCAAAGTTGTACTATTCATAACTCCCAACTGTCCCGGTTTTCGCAGGATAGTCCCAATTTTGACAGCTCAACCCCCAGTCCCGTATTTTTACTAAAATGTCCTGACTTTTTCTTTGATCACTTGCACAGAACAGCCAGAAAAAGATACAGAGTTTCTAAAAATTAATTGGTTTTTACTTTAGGATAAGCAGGTCTCTTGGGAAAACTGTGATTTGCAGCTTGAAGGGCAATTCAGCTTCATTAGCAAAACTGTAATAACACATAAAACCACAGAAATGTGTTCAAGCTTTCATAACCTGCCAAATTTTGAAAAAAACATGATGGTAGTTGGGGTGTGGCCACAAAAATGGGCGTGGTCAAAATGTCCAATTGTTGGGAGTTATTCATATTCCATGTGCTAAGGACAGGGTTGGACTGGGGGTCCAGGGCTCACTGGGCTGCCAACTCAGGGACCCACACACACCCTCAGGAGACCCCAGGCAGTACCTGATGCCACAGCTCTCTCCTTCCTCCAACCTCATTTGCCTTTACCTTCTGTCCTTAGCAGCCATGATCGGCAGAAGTCAGGGGGAGCATGGCAAACACAAGCGGTCTTCGGCAGGCTGCTGCCTCACTAGCCCTGACTAGTGATGGGCGAATTTGCCCCATTTGCTTTGCAAATTTCCCTCGAAACGGTGGAAAATTGTCGTTTTTGACGCCGGCGTCCATTTTTTTTGGACGCTGGCGCACATTCGCTGGTGAATTTTCACTGTGGTTTCACAAATGTATTTGCCGGTGGCGAATCGCAGGAATTTGCCGCAAATTCGCCCATCACTAGCCCTGACCAACCCAGGCTAAGGATGATATGCACAATATTCTCCTAGACTTGATTTTTCTTCTTCTAATCCTCACTGTTGGTTATAAATAATTTGAATGTAATAAATACATAATTGAGTAATCGAGTTCAAATTACAACTGAAACCAAGTAAAATGTTTAGTATCTTGAAAGGCTTGCGTAAGTCACGGCCAATTCATCAGAAAGGCGCTGTAGTTATCCTACAATCCATAACTTTTAAGTTACTTAGCAGCACACGATTAATTGTGTCCTAGAGCATCCACCAGCAACAGTGCTATTGTATTGTTTCCTTGTCGTACTATGTCATTGTTTGTAGAACATACTTTGTGCTGTATATTATTGCCAAACAAGCACCTTGCAATTGTTGCCTTGATGAGTTTCCTCATCTGTAACATCCTTGCCTCTATTAAGTGCCTGCCATCAGCTTAAAGACAAAGGGGCAAATTCACTAAGCGCCGAAGCGCCGAACACTAGCGTTACTTCGCTAGCGTTTGACATTTACGTTACTGCGCAAATTCACTAACGAATGCTGGCGTAGTTTCGCTAGTGTTACTTCGCACCCTTACGCCTGGCGAAGTTTCGCTAGCGACGTAACTACGCAAATTCACTAACGCGCGCAGTGTACTGAACGCTACCTTTTACGCTAGACTTCCTTCGCCACCTCAGACCAGGCGAAGCGCAATAGAGTAGATAGGGATTGCTTCAAAAAAAGTCAAAAATTTTTCTAAGTCCCAAAAAACGCTGGCGTGTTTTCTACATTATGGGTGATAGGCTGAAAAAGATTGAAAAATTTTTTGGGGCTCCCCTCCTTCCCCTTTACATTTCCTGACTCATGGCAACTTACCTAGACAGTGGGCACATGTGTAGGGCAAAATAAAAATTTTATTTGATGTTTTGAAGCTTTTCTAGCCATTTGTAGTGCTGATACGTATTCCTCCATTGAAATTTGAATTTGGCGCCGTATGCAAATTAGCCTTCGCTAGCGTAACTTCGCTTTACTTAGCGAATCAACGCTAGCGCAACTTCGCAACCTTACGCTACCCCTGAGCGCAACTTCGGATTTTAGTGAATTTGCGAAGCGCTGGCGAAACTACTCCTGGCAAAGTGTGGCGAAGTGCGGCGAAGTGCGGCGAAGTTACGCCTGGCGCAACTACGAATCTTAGTGAATTTGCCCCAAAGACACAAGTAGAGATTTAACTATTTGATAAATATGCCCCATAGCCAGAACTAAACCATAATAATAGTTGAATATGATTTGATTTACACATTTCAAGAAAAATATATAAGCTCTGTACATTGAATAGTTGGCAAAAAGGCAAGCATGTCAACCTTGAATAACATGAAGAGTCAAACTGAGTGGGTATATCAGATAAAAAGATATATTATGAGAATAGTATTTTGCTGACATTTCTTCCTTAATATCAAGTAGCTATGCCAAAAAGAATTTATTCACAGAATTTTGAATACATGAGGTACTGTTCAAATGTTATTTTTAAGACAAAATAATAAATAGTACTATATATATATACTGTTAGTTTAACTGAAATAATCTTCTCAGTGAAAACATACCCTTTAAGCAACACTGTAACATTTTGTTCCTGCCTTTGCTTGTCTTTTATTAAATCGTATAAAACCAAGTGTGTTCAAATATCAATTACTTGAGGCCATGATTTTTATCCCTTAGCCTTAAAACCTGCTATTAAAGTTGTCGTTTATAAGACAGTTCTCTAATGATGACTCCCAAAAGCTGAATATTTATCAAGCAGGCACATCATTGCAACTGCATTTCTATCCATTTTTAGTGCATGTTTGTCATTATATATAGGCTGCAGAATAAACTTTTGTTTTCTTCATATTTTTCACCCTAAGAGATGTTGTTCACTGTAATGAATCTCAAGATTCCCCTTAAAAATTGTGTCTCATTTTAAATGTAATGTGTCAGATGTGCTGCTTATTTTGCTGGGAAATAAAAATTACATACAATTCCCAATGCGACAAAAATTTCTTTCATGTGAACAATTTTACCTTTTGTCAACCTATTGACCCTATGCAGCAGTTAAAGAGAGATCACACATATAATAGTTTGCATCAGTGTTGAGTGTATGTAATGGGAACAAGTATGGGATGCTTTATCTGGAACCCTGTTATCCAGAAAGCTTTGAATTACAGAAAACCCTTTAATCAAATTATTTACATTTTTCACATTTTTTTATCTTATTCATTTTAATTATAAAAGAGTACAGTACCATGTACCAGGTATTGAATCCATTATCCGGAAGCATGTTATCCAGAAGCTCCAAATTACATGAAGGCTATACCACTACTGGTACCTGTACTTGCTGTAAATGCTATATTTGTTAGTTAAAGAGATACTGACATCAGAAAATAACCTTTTTTATTATCTATCATAACATTGTCTTTGAATGCTATTTATAATTTTGCCATAAAAGTATTTACCTGATGCTTTTACATTACTCTTCTTACCCCTAATGTTCCTTTATGAGGGGGCTGCCATTTTTATGCAGCAGGAGTCTGTTAGTATTAGAAACTCTAACTGACAGGCTAAGAATGGACAGCCTGGTTGACAAAACAGTCAGGTTTAGGAACTTCAAGTGACAATTAATTACAAAAGCTGAACTATCAGTGAAAAACCATCAACATGACCTATAGGTAACTCTTAGGGGCACATTTACTTAGCTCGAGTGAAGGATTCGAATATAAAAAACGTAGAATTTCAAAGTATTTTTTTGGGTACTTCGACCATCGAATATTCTACGACCTTCGACTTTGACTTTGATTCAAACGATTCAAATAAAAAATCGTTCGTCTATTCGACCATTCTCTTTGATTACATACTTCGGTAGTTTAAACCTACCGAGGTACAATGTTAGCCTAAGGGGACCTTCCCCATCACTTTCCTAAGTTTTTTTTGGTCGAAGAAAAATCCTTCGATCGATCGATTAAAATCCTTCGAATCGTATTTGCGCTAAATCCTTCGAATTCGATATTGGAATTAGAAGGATTTAACTTCGAGGGTCGAATTCCAGGGTTAATTAACCCTCGATATTCGACCCTTGATAAATGTGGCCCTTCATGTAGCTTAATATTTTCAAAAGAAAATTTTTAGGGGGTTATTTACTAAACTCCGATGCAAAAATCACAAAAAATTTGTGAATTTTTTTTTATAAAATTGGACTTTTAAAAAAATCACACATTTTCGGAATTTATTAAACCCCCGAGGATGGAAAAGTCAGAATCTGAAAATCCGGGATCTCAGACCTGTCAAGGTTGCATATAAGTGGGAGAAGTCCCAATGATTAGCTCGGCGCCTCATAGTAGGGGGCGGGGGTCGGAGGGGGCCCTGGACATTAGTCTCGGTGGGCCCTGGGCCCCCCCAGTCCGACCCTGGTGATATTACTAGATCCTAAATCCACAGATAATATACCCCAACAGTCAAAAAATACAGGAAGAGCACATTAAGCATGTATAGTTACATAGAAGGTACGGTTGAGAAGAAATACATACTGTACCTTAAATAATGCTTCAATAATTCTTAAGAATAAAAGTCTCTGTATGCAGATTCCCCCCAGGAGCCTCACTGACTTGGATGAATTCTCTTTTTAAGCTAGCCTTGGTCACTAGTACCCTGGTCTTGAGGCAAAGCCACTTTCTTGGCTCTAAGAGGAGTTGTTTTTCTGTGCTGTGGAGTGATATTTCTATTTCTATTCTCTCACAGGTAACTCCTATACATACTCATATCATACGTTCCCAATTAATAAAACTCTATGATTCCTTTGTACAGGTTTCTGGCTCTTCATGAGTTCAGAATCTACGAAGTTTATCAAGTAAACTTCTGTCTTTTATCTCAAATGGTCCCCAGTAGTGATGGGCGAGTTTCTCCCGTGTCCCTTCCCACGAAAAATTTGTGAATTTCCCGCAAAATTTGTGAAATAGTGAAAAATTCATGAAACGCAAATTTTGATGCGAAACGAGGAAATTCTCCACGAATTTGTGCCTGGCAAATAAATTTACCCAAAGCTAGTCTCCAGTTCCTGAATTTCCAGGACACTTGCTTAACTTTTAGACATACTGAAGAAAGTGAAATAAAAACACCCTTAAAGCTGTCTCCAATTTCCCTGAGATGCATGAAAATGTTATCAGACCACCTTGGATAAACGACATACTGTGAGAAATACTACTACAACCCGTTACTTGTTTTTATCTCAATGTATGCCCTTGTCCCATTGAAAAATGTATCAGTGAATAAGGCACTGGAGAGTTTATTATATTTATTTACATATCTTGCTACATGAGAAATCTCTGCTGGATAAATTGGAGTAGTGCAATAAATTTAAACTGTATGTGCTTCAACATCAATTTACATTTTTTTTAAGAACAACCTTTAATTACAAATTACAGAAATTATAATAATAAAAAAAGGCAATATCCCAGAGTGGGAAGTGGTGCAATGCCTAATGGTTCTGCTTCAGCTGAATTACCTATTACCTAAAGCTCTGAGTGAGTTATATGTGTCTCTCCATATGCTGTTTCTATCTATAAGCTCTTTGTGAGTCTATCAGTTTCTGTGTGAGCTGTATAGTATGTGTCATGTGCTAAAACCTCATCTCCTGCGGGAGTAAACCTGTGGTCATTGTCTCTGACAATAAACCATTTGTTTGTTTGCTCCAAAGAACCTCCTGGCGCCCAAGTTTCTCTTTTTGTGTACAGTAGCCTGGTGGGTTGTAGTTTCACTAGACCGTAAAGGGAGAGCTTCCACTTAGCGAAGGCCCTGACCCTGTGTGTAAGTCACAATATGGCCCATGTTTATACCGTTAGCTGGACACTTTGAGTAATTGTGGTCAAGATTGCCCAAATAGGTCCTACACTGCCTTGGATATTACAAGCATGGGATCCGATATCTGGAAACCCATTTCCCAGAAAGTTTGGAATTACGTCAATGCCATCTCCCAAAGGCTCCATTTTAATAAAATAATTCTTATTTTAAACTATTATTTCCTTTTTCTCTGTAATAATAAAGCAGTACCTTGGACATGAGTCCAACAAAGATATAATTAATCTTTAGTGGAGGTATAACAATAAAGATTGTTTAAATGATTTTTTTAGTATGGTGAGCCAAATAACAGAAAGACCCCTTATCTGGAAAACCCCAAGTCCTGAGCATATTGGATAACATTTTCCATACCTGTATATCGTTCAAACATACATTTGCTTGCTAACACCATATATTTCTTTTTTTTTACCACGACTAAACTAATTTTCTCTAAAACTACAAATGTCAAGACTTTTATTAATATATCCAAATTAAAGTACAAACAGAAAATAATGCTGATCTAAAAAAATACAGATACCTCTAAAACCTCTAAAAAATATAGTTCTTGGACAATTACTAGGGAAAAAAAGTCTGAATCGATTTAAAACAGTTCAATAGGATCAGCTCCCTTTGACTTCTATAGGACCTCAACATTAGTGGTTTTCGTGGTTTCCACATTTAGATGGTACTGTACCAATTAATATGTAATACAAGGAACCATTGCTTTAGAAAATATCAAGTAAAGAATATTTTAGGATTTTTTGTGGGTCCCAAAAAATATTTACTATTACATGTGTCTGTGCATGTATTTGAGGTCCGTGTATTGATGCCCTGAACTTATAAAGAAGCTGAGCAACAGAGCCTGACATCAACTGACCCACTGAACTAACAATAAAAAGAGAAGCAGAGGTACAGCATGGAATACAGGAAAGCTGGCTACATTGCCTGAAATCAATAATGAAATTACACTTCTGTATAGAGTCTGAAATTAATAAGAAAACTGACCTACAGTGCTTTCAAATAACACAAAAATCAACCACATCAGCTAGTGATCGATACAATATTTAATTCATGGAGCTTTAACATCTACAAGAAAACTAAAATTATTTGCTATCCACTGGAAATTGGGCAAACTTGTATATTAAATCACAGATAAAAATTGTGCTGTGTACATTTTGCTATGGTAGTAAGTAATCTAGTATTTTCTCCTCCAATATATATGTGTGTGCTATGTTATCATGAACTCGATATTCGACCAATTGAAATTTTTATAAAAATCAAATTTTTAAAACTTGGATTATTAGGATCGACCCAAAAACTCCAAAAGAATTTGAATCAAATTAATTTCGTATTTAAGAAACTTGATTCGAATTGGTTCTCCAGAAAAAACTCGAATGTCAGGAAGGCTGCAAAAAAATCCAAATTGATCCCTGAACATCTCCCATTGACTTAAATAGCAATTCAGCAGGTTTTAGGTGGCAAGTGGTCAAATTTGAGTTCTTACAGGCCCAGTGTATGATAAATCTCAAAAATTTTATTCAAATTTATTTAAAAATTTTAATTGAATTTGAATAACTCCCTAGTTGTATTTGACCGATTTGACCTAAAAAAAAAAAAAAAAAATATTAGAATTTTCAATTCGACCCTTGATAAATCTGCCCAGTAAAATTGGTGTGTCTAGACATTATACTGTTGATTTATTAAAGTTCATTGATTGATTTTTGCCTAGGAATTTTTGCTTGCCAAACTAAAACTGCCTATAAAAGTCATCTATGAGAAATCCTTAGTCAGGAAAGAATATATTTTCATCTATTTTCATGCAAAAAATAAAATTGCGCAAAATCGTGTGTGTGCGGACGATCCACGAAAAAAGCTGAGAATTAAAAATAAAATCTGAATTTTGTTAAATTATTTCTTAAAGGTTTAAGGTTCTTTTCACTATAATAATTATATTTTTTAATAGTTTATGAACAACAAATGTATTCGCCAATGCTTTTAATTTTTTTCTTTTGCAGGCAGAATTTTATTTAAAAAAAAAAATTCCGATGTGAATATAGGTTCTCTAATAAATCAAGAAAGAAATCTATTTATTTTATCATGAGAAACAGAGAAGAACAAACAGACCAAGCAGACCCTATAAAGAATGTAAAAAGTCTTTATTTTTAGAAAGCAAAATAATGATCAAGAAGGAATGTACAGTAATTGCCTTTTACTTGAGAAAGCTTTTGTTTCAAACACTGCTCAGTATTCGCAATTCTCTTTTCATCATGGGATGTTGTTGTTCTAGGCTATGGCTTCATCACATTCTAATGACTTTAAAAATCACAATGTGTTCTTTGTGATCTGAAGTCTCAGTTCCAGTTCTAAAGAAGGCTGTACATTTTTTACTTTACTTTGGCATTATGCTGATTTGATTTCCACTATGCGAAAACACTGTGTTTCTGACTTTGTTTTCTGAGTGTTTCAAGAGCAGGAGGTTACAATTTGTTTTATAGGAAAACTTAAAACCTTGCAGAAACTACAAAAAAATCACATGAAAATATCTATTTCCGTCTCTTTTAATTTTGGTTTAAAACTACTATGTCATCCAAAAGATAAATATTCATTATCTATTTGTTAAGCACCCAATTGTGATTATTATATCTAACCCTAGTGATACCTTCTATGTGAGCACCACACTCCCATCTATATTTTTGTTGATTTGACTCACATAGGACATCAAAATGGGATTAAATATACAGTACATTCGATACTACATAATACCTCAAAAATACTTGTACTTGCTAATCACTAGGCTTCCCAAATTAACTTCCTTACTGCTTTATAATAAATTTGTTCTTTAACATCTGTTTTTGAGCCTTTCCTTTTTGAATATGAGGGGGATTAGATTGTTTTCAGTTTTTAGCTAAGGCCACACTGCTTGCTGCCAAAAGATTTGAAGCCATTACTTGATATTGAACAGACACTTGGGGGCCGATTCACTAAGGGGCCGATTCACTAAATTCCAGTGAAGGATTCGAAGTAAAAAAACTTCGAATTTCAAAGGTTTTTTTGGGCTACTTTGACCATCGAATGGGCTACTTCGACCTTCGACTACGACTTCGAATCGAAGGATTCGAAGTAAAAATCGTTCGACTATTCGACCATTCGATAGTCGAAGTACTGTCTCTTTATAAAAAACTTCGACCCTAGTTCGGCAGATAAAAGCTACCGAAGTCAATGTTAGCCTATGGGGAAGGTCCCCATAGGCTTGCCTAACTTTTTTTGATCGAAGGATCGTAGCATTTGCGCTAAATCCTTCGACTTAGATATTCGAAGTCGAAGGATTTCAATTCCTAGTCGAATATCGAGGGTTAATTAACCCTCGATATTCGCCCCATAGTGAATCAGCCCCTAAGGGTCGAATATCAAGGGTTAATTAACCCTCGATATTCGACTAGGAACTAAAATCCTTCGACTTCGAATATCTAAGTCGAAGGATTTAGGGCAGATAGTACGATTGAAAGATCGAAGGATTATTCCTTCGATCGAACGATAAAATCCTTCAAAGGATTTTAATCCAACGATCGAAGGAATATCCTTCGATCAAAAAAAGTTAGCCAAGCCTATGGGGACCTTCCCCATAAGCTAACATTGACTTCGGTAGCTTTTAGATGCCGAACTAGGGTTTTTTTTAAAGAGACAGTACTTCGACTATCGAATGGTCGAATAGTCAAACGATTTTTACTTCGAATCCTTAGATTCGAAGTCGTAGTCGTTGTCGAAGGTCGAAGTAGCCCATTCGATGGTCGAAGTAGCCCAAAAAAAACTTCGAAATTCTAAGTTTTTTTACTTCGAATCCTTCACTCGAAGTTAGTGAATCAGCCCCCAAGTATATATTAATATTAAGACTGGCATTAAAGTTATAATTTGTGTACATGTCCATCAAATGTAATTTGATTTGGAGTGCCTCACCTTTTCAGGGGTAGAGGTTTTATTCATTAAATAAAGTAAGTAAACAATATTCACTTTTATATCCACTTCTGGATTTGGATAAATTCAAATCATGGAATAAAATTCATATAATCTTGGGCTAATGCTATGTGCACCTCAATGCTCACAATTGAGTAGAGGAAACGTTTGATTCTGATAAACTGTAACTCAGTTCAATCAGTGATTGTAAACTAAATTAGATTTATTGAACAGTACAACCACACACTTGGGAGCTAGAACATGTGAAGAGTTAGTCTCACCACTCTAGTATACCTCCATGTAATACTTAGGAGGGTGTAGTTTTGGAGAACTAACTTCACAATAGGTTAAACCCAGTATTGACCTTTCTAAACTGGGTTTGCTAATTTACACCTCTATGAGTGTGCAATGTCAGGAATTACTATCTTTACCTCACTTAAGGGGCGGGTAACTGGCTTGATACTGATGTCTTCTTCCTGTTCCCCCTAAAACCTTGACCAGAAATAATGTAATACATGGACATCTCATTGTATGTATTGTTAAATTTGACATGATTGTCTCCCTGCTATGGGCTTTGTTACTGAATTTTGATGCGCTAAACTCAAAGGGATTATTGACTTTACTGCTCTCTTTAACCCTCCTTTCCCAATGTCTGACGATGCAAAGAAAGTCAACAGTTCATTTGTCAGAGCAATGTGGAACCTAGTATTACAGGTATAGAAGAGAGCTCAACTAGATGCCAAATACAGCTTTTATAGACCAGCAAATTCAGTGTACAGGTATTGGACCTGTTATCCAGAATGCTTGGGACTTGGGGTTTTCTGGATAAGAAGTATTTCTGTAATTTTGATCTTTATACCTGCTAAAAAAATCAAGTAAACATTAAGGGGGGTGTTTACTAAAAGTCATATTTATCTAATTTTTTATTAAAACAAAGTTGACCTAACTCCCATCCACAAATTTAAAGAATTTCTCAATAATTGCTGTAGAAAAAGTCGGTGCGAAAAAAAAATTTATCAATTCGAATTGTTAGACATTTTCGAATTGATCCTCCGAAAAATTTACTTTACTGAATTGTCGCTGCCACAACTCATATTTATCGGGTTATTGGATGAAAACCATCGCAGATCATGATGTCAAGAAACATCTTCAGGGTCATCTGCCATTGACTTCTACATGACCTCAACAGGTTTGAGATGGAGTATTTTTTAATTCAGATTTTCAGCAGCTTTATAATAATAATAATAATAATAATAAATCATAAAAATGTCCCTCTTTAAAAACTTGACCAGAAAATGTAATTAATAGTCCCCTAAATAAACCTAATGGGATTGTTTTGCTTCCAATAAGGATTAATTATATCTTAGTTGGGATCAAGTACAAGGTATTGTTTTATTATTACAGGGAAATTTTTTTTTTTAAATATTACTTATTTGATTAAAATGGAATCTATAAGAGATGGCCTTCCCTAAATCTGAGCTTTCTGGATAACAGATCCCATACCTGTACCACAACATCACAGGCTTTGCTTTTCATCTGGTGTTTTACATGCAGCACTTCAGCAATACATCAACAAAATACTTTCTATGTTTGCCTGGTATGTAAAGGGTTAGTAAGCCATATATCTGTAAGGTTAAGTAAGTTCAAGTGGATATGAAAAGATTGGCCTAGGGTCAGAATTTTTAAATACATTTTTTAAATAATTTTTTTCCACTGCAAAGCACAGAGCCAAAGCAACCAAAGGCTGTATCTCTAGTCATACATAAACACAGACACATTGCAAACTTTAAACTGGAACACAGATACAACATAGATATGTCAAAAGGAATTTACTGTAAAAGGAAACAACCCTGGCAAAAATGATGTTATATGACCCGTTAGTGACATTCCTGAGGCATACTTTATTTATGTGAGCAAGTCGGTTTTCATTGTATCACTCACATAAAAACAATAATCATTTTTTTCATATTTCTACATTGCGTTTGAATCAACTGCTCAAGAACCAGGCAAGGCTAAACTATAGGAATTTGTCAAGTCTGTTTTCATCCTCTCAGCCATTTGATATTTGTTTCAATGCACTGGCTGCAGGAGGTACAAATTGTACAAACTCATTTACTTTTATCTAATCTTTAAATTAAATCTTTCAAAAAAACAGAGAGCCTGGAGTAAGCTCTGTTTTAAACAGTCACTTTTTATTTAATTTTAATTGTTTAAGTGAAATCTTGTTTAAAAGCAGCCCATGTTCTATCCTCATTAAGTCAGCAAATGGGACTCACAGTGTAAAATGTATTTAAGGTGTCATGTGGCATAGAGCTGGTTTAAATGGAGGGTTTTGACTTGAGTTTCTTTTAGCACTTTGAAGTAATGTTCAGTAAATGGTGGTGGTGGGGTTAGTATTTACCTTCACCTGTATAAACCTATTACCCCTATAGAATGTAGACAGATTGGCAGTTTGGAATAGACTTCTGTTCTGGGGCACTTGCAGCTTAATATATCCCAGCTGTTTGGCCTAGGACTGAAATTACTATAATTGGTTGCCTTTCTCTTCAAAATCAGTACAGGAGATAAGAAAAGATAATTGTAAATATGTTGTGATCAGCTGGTGATATGGGGACAGACTGGGAACTATGCTGCCACCTGTTGGGATCTAAGGATACACTTGTAAGTGGCACCAGTAGGAACAAAAACATAAACAGTATGTTGGTTGCACAATAAGGAATTTAAAAAATAGGATACGAGAACATCTTAATGACATTAATTCTGAAAAAGTAAATACCCCTGTGGCGAGACATTTCAGAGAATGTAACGGTGGAGACACCAAATGGATGTCTGTGCAAGGAATAGAAAGAGTTAATTTGGTCCCGAAAGGTGGTGATTTACAAGCAAAAGTATTAAAAACAGAAGTAAAATGTATTTTCCAATTACACACTAGACAACCCGAAGGGCTAAACTCTATCTTTGACATCAGTTGCTATTTTTAAAGCTAATATCTTTAAAGAATAACATTGTATATGTCCGTTGGAATTTTATATACAAAATTTGTAATCGCCACTTTAGTAAGTTGAAACAAATTAGTTACAAGTTTTTATGAGTCTCCAGATATTTACAACCGTGTTAAATAAAATCCTAATGATAAGCTAGTAAGTGAACTGAATGTCACAAATAGGGATGTAGCGAACTGTTCGCCCGCGAACTAGTTCGCGCGAACTTCGACCGTTCGCG
Source organism: Xenopus laevis (assembly GCF_017654675.1). Lineage (NCBI taxonomy): Eukaryota > Metazoa > Chordata > Amphibia > Anura > Pipidae > Xenopus > Xenopus laevis. The sequence goes on along the minus strand of NC_054371.1, from coordinate 65,725,915 downwards.
TCCGCCGAACGTTCGCATTTTGAGTTCGCGTTCGATCGTTCGACCATTCGACCATTCGAATTCCTTCGACCGCTAAAAATCGAACGATTTCCATTCATTCGAACGATTGTAAGCATTCGATCGAATGAAAAGCATTCGATCGAATGGCTTCGATCGTTCGATTCGAATGAAAATCCTTCGATCGAACAATTAAAATCCTTCGATCGTTCGAATCGAACGATTTTAGCGGGTGTTCGAAGTTCGCGAACTGTTCGCGAACGTTCGCATTTTTTGCCGGTGTTCGCGAACGGCGTTCGCGAACACCAAATCGGCAGTTCGCTACATCCCTAGTCACAAATACCCCTTATATATTCAAGGTATGAAATGTGGAAGTAAATGACATTTGTACATAGTATTAATTAGGAAATGGATTTGTTACACTATCTTGTTTTTAAATGATTTTTTGAATTGATTGACGTACATTTTTTTAAAAATATATATTTACGTATTTACGTATATACGTATTTATTGTATTAACTTAATTAATACACAGGTGTGCTGGGGGGGATTTAAACCTATTGTGTCATGACAGGAAGTGAGGTCTCTGAGGAAGTGTTGTATCACGAAACGCATCAGACCTCAGATGCTAAGTTTATTTGATTAATACTATGTTGAAATAAAGTATATTTTTTTTTACTGATCTGGAGAAAAGGGATTATTGTCTGATACCCAGGAGTGCGCAGCCTCCATTCTACTATCTTGCTGTTGGCGTTCCCCCTAGTGACCGGCTGCAGCCGGGTCACAATGATTGCAGGGTAAGATTTCAGCTTCTTCACCTTGTTTTATATGAATGAAGACTGTGGAAATCCAGTGTTTTAAATCAAGTGTAGGATCCGGGGCATCTGGCACCCGGACCAACCGACATTTACGGTGAGTGAGGTTTCGCGAACCCGCAAAGTACTTAAGCCAATTACGGAGCCGGAGTTCTTTCTTTTCTGTTGAAATACATCTTTAAAGATTAAGACTCACTCCAAAAACAGTTTATAACACCCCCCAATGAAACTTCGGCCCTGTCCATCCCTTACACCAGAGATCCCCAATTGTGATGGGTGAATTTATTCGCCGCCGACGAATTAAGTTGCAAATTTGCCACGGCAAATCGAAATGGGACAGATTCGCCCACCACTAATCCCCAATCTTTTTTACCTGTGAGCCACATTCAAATGTAAAAAGAGTTTGGGAGCAACACAAGCATGAATAATGGTCCTGGAGGTGCAAATAAGTGCTATGATTGGCTTTTGGTAGCCCCTATGTGGACTGGCAGGCTGCAGGAGTCTCTGTTTGGCAGTACATCTGGTTTTTATACAACCAAAACTTGCCTCCAAACCAGGAATTTAAAAATAAGCACCTGCTTTGAGGCCACTGGGAGCAACATCCAAAGGGTTGGTGAGCAAAATGTTTCTCACGAGTCACTGGTTGGGGATCACTGCCTTACACGTATGCAGTGTGACTACCTGCCCCTTTAGACTGGTAGGGATCTCCATGTAAGTCATTGTTCCTCTAGTGAGGATTCTTCAAAGCCTCTTTCCCTGTATTATCCTGTTCCAAAGGATCACTATGGTGAGGCCTTCCAACTGTATGGGCTCACATGCAGCTATCTGGAAACTGTCTCTTCTCCTCCTGGCTACCTCTGCGAGGCATTTTTGAACCCTCAGATTGGTGTTCAACTGGTAGCTATCCAGCTGCTGACAACAAATATGTTGGCTTACATAAAAGACTAGAAGACAACAGCTCGGAGCCTGCTTTAGTACAAGGGGCCATTGTATTGTGTTTTGGTTTATAATATTAGTACTGCATGCTGGAAATTGCACAGAATTGTGTAGCCTTGACTCAAGGAAAATGGGTGGAATAACAGGTTGAAGTTACATATAGTGATGGGCGAATAAAATTTGCTACGAATTTCTGTTTCACCGTCAGCGAATAATCTCCCGCGAAAAAACAGCCGCATCAAAAACATTTTTGCCCATTGACTTTAATGCATTTGGACAAAATGTGTCAAAATGATAAAAAAAAAATTGTTGCGGGCATCAAAATTGACGTGCATCAAAATAATTTTGAGGCCCATTGACTTCCAAATTTCACTACAATGGGCCCTGTACCCCTCACCTGCCCAGCTCTGCCACTAGATTTAATTGGTAAGTCTCTTGCAGTTATAAATAGTAAGAATTCTATATACAAAAAAACAGAAATACAACTTGTACTACAAAAAAATTAATTTTTGTATCGCAAACAATCATTAGTATTTACATAAAAATAACATTTGGAAAGGGAACCATTTATGGCTTTTTTGCAACACGAAAAAAATATTATATGAATGATACAGGTGTCCTATCAAAAACGATTTAAATTTATGCATTTTTTTTCCCAAAGATTTGAAGCAATCAGGGCAAAGCGTATGCATTCTGCTAGTATGAAACAGAGCACCATCTGGCACTCTCACTCAAGCTATGTACTTTGCAGGCTTACTGTGGGAAAGACAAGATCTTTTCAGCAGCTTTTACTGCAGTCAATCTATGATAACTGACAGAAAATAGCACAGGGGAGGAATACAACAAATAACCATAACACCGTTTTGCCAGGCAGCAAGTCTGAAAGTTCTGATAGGATAAAGAGTGCTAAAGTTAATTGCTCACATAAGTAGAATAAACTGGTTGAGCCGTAATTGAATTTTTATGGAAATAAACAGGCGGCTGATTTACGATGGCAGCAGAATTAGCAGGGGGTGGAACACTGTGGTCACATTAACCGTTTCATTTAATAGACACTGTCTTTCCAAAACACAGCCCTGTTAATTCTACCAGTTGGATACCGAATCAAAATAAAGCTTATATGCCAGTATGCAGGATACGAAAGGGCATATTGCCAGCCTCCTGTTGTCTGTCATGTTTATTAATTAACCTATACAGTGAGGCAAAGTTTAGGATTAGGAAATAAATTAAGACATGCAGCCAGAGCAAAAAGACACAAAAACACAGGGAGGGAGAGCAGCAGACAGATACATCATGCACAAATGTATTAATTAATAATCCTCTCTACGGCATATCTTTTTTATGCAGCCTGTACAGATGCTTCTTTGGGAGAAATCTGAGTTACTTGAATTATTTTTTCTTTGCACTGTGCAACCCCTAGTGGCATTTCAGCAGAACTGTATCTATTTATCTTCCAAAATGAATTATAGAACAGCACATCACAGAACTAAATGGTAGATGATGCAAGCAGCATTCACCTATCCACCCTAAAGCAGGATCGGTAACTGTGTTTTTTTTATACAAACAACTGGATAAAAACGACTTTTGTTATTATTTTGTGCTTTATGTGTTTCGTTTCCTGGAAGCATCCAAGTTTTCACTCTATGTTTCATCTAGACTAGAGGAGGAACACAGAATCCGTTAAAATCTATTAATATTTATTAGTAATGGGCTAAGACAGAAGCTTAAAAAAATGATACATGTAAATATAAACAGTGTTAAGAAACATAATCAGTAACAAAGTAGTCAGTTTTAAGAAGAGCTGGAGGTGGTAATGGATGGTGGAAACAAATTGTTAGGAGTGAGTTGTGGAAGGCAGGTGGGGGTGGCAGGAGCGTGTAAGTGTTCAGCTGATAGTTTCATGTAAAGAGGGTTTTTGGTAGTTATAAAATGTGCATAAAGATGGGCCATTGTGTAATCAGTATCAGAGAGGATGCAGTGAAGTCATTAAAAGTTAATGATCCCAACAGCAAAACCATTATAAGTCCATCCTTAAATTATGTAAATGTGACATTTTTCATAAACTGCTTCAGTCACTGTCTCACTCGACCTTCCCTCTATTCATCCTGGGCCCACCAGCAGGTGCATGGTCTTCTTCCTTGCCCAGATAGGAGGAACTTTTGAAGCAGCAGATAAAGGTTACATAGTTACATAGTTAGTTACATAGTTAAATTCGGTTGAAAAAAGACAAAGCCCATCAAGTTCAAGCCCTCTAAATGAAAACCCAGCATCCATAAACACACCCCTCCCTACTTTCACATAAATTATATATACCCATATCTATACTAACTATAGAGCTTAGTATCACAATAGCCTTTGATATTATGTCTGTCCAAAAAATCATCCAAGCCATTCTTAAAGGCATTAACTGAATCATCCATCACAACATCACCCAGCAGTGTATTCCACAACCTCACTGTCCTGACTGTGAAGAACCACCCGATTTCAAATTAAAGGGGTTTAGGTCTTGGTATAAGAGGATATCCAGAAGCAGGGGAAGGTTGTAAGACAAGGACATATTTGACTAGGCATTGCAGAGGAGAAATCTATTACAAAAATATATTGATGGAGGTTGGAATCATGATGAGGAAGTAGGGCTACTCCTGCCATGAAGCAAGGTGAGATTTTATTTTTCCAACCCTCAAATTAAGTGTTAACCCCGACACCAATCTTTTTTGAAATGTATTATGATGCTGCAAATAGCCAGAATCTAAAAATCTGCCATCTCAGACCTGTAGAGGTCCTATATAAGTCAATGGGAGAGGCACCTATCCCAATTTAAATTTACCATGATCTGCACTGGGTTAAGGGCAAAATTTCCAAAAAATCAAGGGATACAGGAAAAAGCCAGAACAAATACTATGATTCAAGTTGTTTTTATCGAGTCTTGTCACAATCCGATTAAATCAAGTCTTTTTATTAATAAATAAGCTTAAATTAGGCATGGGGTTTGGTCAAGGTTTTTTTATTAACATTATGCGATAAATACGTATTTTAGTAAATAACGCCCTCAATGTATCTCTGCTATGTTGCCGAAGATTATGGGGTTAATCAGAATGTAGAGACAGCAGGATATATCGTTTTCTCTCTATTTGTTGCCTAGAGTCAAGGGACTGATTGCAAAAGAAGAAATGGATTTAAAAACTGCAGGCAACATGTTATAATGACTCTCCTAAACTTTAGTGTTTAACAGACTTCCTCATATATGGGTTAATTATGAGTGGAAATCAGCATGCAAGAGTCTACATGAGCAACATAGTTCCCAGGTAATGGCTTTATTAATCTGACACGGTTAGGATTTAACTGCCGCTACCTTGAATAAGCAGTCTGCTGTGCCATCTGACCTGTAAAAATACATTACAGTTAATGGAAATTGTTAAACATTATCACTTCAGACATTAGTGTGAGAGAGAGTCTCCGGCTGAAGCCTCTTAACTCATGATTGTCGGAAATTTGTGTTAAAACTTTTCGAGTTTCATAGTTTTTTCCTCATTGTGGTATCATATCACCAACAGTATGATAGCAAATGTACTGAATTGCCAGGGCTATTTTGCACAAATTATTTAATTTAGCCACTTGGAACTATTATTTGAAGTACAAGCTGTATGTAGGGCCCATCTTGACAAGAGATATTTGCATGGCCAACTGATTACTGTATGTCACATCAATAAATATGTCCTGGTGTATATTTAAAACTAGTTCAAATCATGATTAATACAAATGTAACAGGGGCAACCCATGACTGGCACACTTCTAGCCAGGACACCCCCTTGGCCTTTGCTGTGAGATGTAGGCATGAAACACTTGATACGATTGAACCACGGAATATTTTTATTAGCAACTTCTCACAGGTTCACAGGGGCAGACCAGAGTTACAGATGACCAGGAACTTCTACGTTTATAAGTTAGTTATGGATAGGGTCGTACTGGGCTGGCGGAACACCGGGAAAAATCTCTGTGGGTCCGGCCCTCATGGACCCCCGCTGGCCCAGAACCGCTCTCCGATCAACTGGCCCCATAAAAAAAAGAAATGCAGCCCGCTGCGGCGGTGTTCACGTATGCGTGCTGCAGGGTTCCTGAAAGGTTTGGAACTGGTGGGACCCAATGGTCCCAATGGTCCAGTGGTTGTGTACACTTGCAAGGAGATCCTCTCACAATACCCATCACACACCTGAAGCTTCCAAGATCCCTGTCATGTAGAATTGCACCGGCAGAGTGTGTTAGCCTTTAAAGGTGGCCTCCTCTCCCAATGACTCTCTCCCTTCCCCTCTGTGGTGTCTACATACAGTGCCCAAGCTTCCTCGGGACTGCCGGCCACAACAGTCCCACTAGGCTGCCACTAACTTAGTCACTATATGCTCTCTTTCCTTTCTGGCGCACATTTGCCACTGGGGCAGTACCTCAAATGTAATTTATCTAACTTTCACTCCTAGAGAGAGCTATTGACTTCCACTAACTATCAATTCCTAGCAAGGATCAGGTACCCACTTGGTCTGGCTCAGTGGGAAATCTCCTACAGGTCAACCCTAGATGCTCTGAATATTGCCAGAACTATTCACATTTATCAAATAATATGTATTTTTTTACCTCCGTACACAATAACAAATGTGTTCTATACATAGCTTATGTATGGAGATATTTGTTGAAATGGTTGCTGCAAAAAATACATTCCCAGAATGCTTGTATGTTAAATTATTATTATACTTTATTTATATCACGCTGATGGCACTTTACAGAGGTTATGCATGAATATCAAGTACCTGCCCCAGTGGAACTTACAATCTATAGGTTCTATCACACTCATATAAACACACTAGAGTCAGTTTTGTCAGGAGCCAGTTAAGCTGTCTCTATGGTTTTAGAGTGTGATAATTAATAAAATGTCTTTTATTTTTTATTAGTCTGTTAAAGCCCATTCAATTATCTATCAAAATTTGTGGTATCATAAATATGGGGATAATACACTACTGGACAATTTCACTTGCAACTGAAAGTGTTAATTGTATGAATATTGTATTTCTAAGAATATAGTGATACAGATAGATGGTCAGTTCCTGCCAATTAAGGCAGCCAACAATTGGGTGAATATTCTGACACAGCATGAGTTAATATGCTAGAAATTTTTTATCTTGAGGTTTTAGCTATAAATTAAGGTGACTGAGTATTGGATGATTTATAGCCGTTAGCTCCCGAATCTTTGTTTGGGGCTTGTCACAATAGATGAAGAGTTTCTGGGAGAAGCCCAGGCCAGTTTAATTTACCCATGTATTTTCCAGGTGTCAATGTTAATCTGTACCGCACAGACTCTTCTCACTTCTCACCAACAGAACATGTTTCTGGAAAGCCTCTCAGTAGCAGAAATGGATCAGTAAGAAATCTTAATTCCTATTCTCTCATGCCATCAATAATACCGACTGGACTGGATGTCACTATTTTTTATTGTACAGACGTTAGCTATTCATTTGATAACTACTAATACATTGGGTGGATTTAACTTTACCCAAAACTGATGTCATTAAGAATTAGTAATATGGAATTCTTGAAGAAAGTGCAAATGAATTCAAATATACAGTAGTCTAAACTGCTTAATTAAAAGTCCTTGGAACGTATCCACAAAAATCTGTGTTTGCAGAACTCTTCCAATATAATATATATTTCATTGATGTATTTTTACATTGAAATCAAAAGTTTAAGAGAAAAAGGTCTGATGCATTTCATAGCTCAGTTTCTCAAAGATGATTACACAGATAATTAACACACATTAGTAGGGATGAACCAAATACACTATTTTGGATTCGGCTGAACCCCCGAATCCTTAGGGGCCGATTCACTAAGCTCGAGTGAAGGATTCGAATGAAAAAAATTCGAATTTCGAAGTATTTTTTGGGTACTTCGACCATCGAATTGGTTAAATTCGTTCGAATTCGAACGAAATCGAACGAATCGAACGAAAAATCGTTCGACTATTCGACCATTCGATAGTCTAAGTACTTTCCCTTTAAAAAAAACTTCGACCCCCTACTTCGGCAGATAAAACCTACCGAAGTCAATGTTAGCCTATGGGGAAGGTCCCCATAGGCTTGCTAAACTTTTTTTGATCGAAGGATTTTCCTTCGATCGTTGGATTAAAATCCTTCGATTCGAAGGATTTAATCGTTCGATCGAACGAAAAATCCTTCGATCGATCGAACGAACGTTTAGCGCTAAATCCTTCGACTTCGATATTCGAAGTCGAAAGGATTTCAATTCGAGGGTCGAATTTCGAAGTATTTTTAACTTCGAAATTCGACCCTTAGTGAATCTGCCCCTTAGTGAAAGATTCGGCCAAATACCAAACCAAATCCGAAAATATGCATATGCAAATTAGAGGTGGGAAGGGGTAAATATTTTTTACTTCCTTGTTTTGTGACAAAAAGTCACAGGAACAAGCGTACCGGGCCCAGGCATGAAGGGGGGCCAGGCAGCTCTGCATTTTTTGAAGATCCGGGCCCCCCTTACGAGTGCCCGAGCCATATGTCTTGGCTCTGCGTTGCCGAATGCGGAAGTGCCAAAAAAACCGAAGCCGATGCGCCGAAAAGACCCGAAGTCACGAAAAAAGCCGAAGTCACGAAGCGCCAAAAAGACCCGAAGTCACGAAGCGCCAAAAATACCCGAAGTCACGCAAACAGCCGAAGTCCTGAAGCGGTGAAAAGACCTAAAGTCACGGAAGGAGGCGAAGTTGAAGTACTGAAGCCATGAGTTCAATTCTACTGAACACCAGTTTGTGTGTTTTTTTTTTTTTTTAATCCCCTGGCCACCAATGTATTATTTTAATATTCTATAGGCCCCTGCCACCAATCTTTTTTTAACATTTTTTTTGGGGGCCACAATTTTTTTAACTTGTAAGGGGGCCCCTGCCACCAATGTTTTTTTTTAAAAAAAAATTTTGGGGCCCAAATTTTCTTTAACGTGTAAGGGGGCCCCTGCCACCATTTTTTTTTTTGGGCCCCAATTCGTTTTTAACTTATAAGGGGGCCCCTGCCACCAATGTTTTTTAAAAAAAAAAAAAAATTTTTTTTTGGGGCCCCAATTTTTTTATAAGGGGGCCCTGACCATCAATAGCTTTTTATAACTTGTGTGGGGGGGGTGGTTACTTTTTTAGCGCTGATGTCTGTGTGGTCTTTTAACTGCGATGTGGAGTGGGTGGGATATGTGGTGGAGCTTGGTCGTCAGTGTCTTTTGTTGTACGGGGCCCCTTGATTTCTAATGGCAGCCCTGTCTGTGCCCAATTCTTTAGGTTCAAGCATGCTGCCCCTATTTATGGTGGGTGCAAAGGGATCCCCTGTATTAAAAGGCTCTGTTGATTCATAACAGAAGGCAGGAGGGACTGAGTGGCTTTGAGCACAACTATATGGAAGTGCAAGGAGTGAATTTGGACATTTTTTTTTCTATGGATTGTCCCTGTATGGTTCAATCCTGAAAATATTATTATTTATTTTGGACTTTGTACTACTTCTAGGGGGAAATGTAATAAAAGTCACAAATGAGAAACAAATTTGAACAAATAAAAATAAAAAAAATCACATTTCACAATGTAATATTGATTCTTAGACAGTTTATTGCATTGTAAATTTTAATTGTGCTTTTTTAAGGCATGCTCGAAGGTGTTGTTATTTTGATGAAAAAACTAAAAAAGTTTTCAAAAAAAAGTAAAAAACAGTGCAAACATCAACACAATTTGATGAACATATATAAGCAATACTTAACATTAACAAAACAAGTGTCCTGAAAAAACATTATTGTACAAGAAACACAGCACAAGACCTCGAAAACTTCATATTGAGATAGGTGCTTCTCCCATTGACTTATGCAGAACCTCAACAGGTCTGACATGGAGGATTTTCAGATTCAGGCTTTTGCAGTATTGGGGTTTAATAGATCTCGGAAAAAAAGCCTCAAATATTTTGAGATTTTACCATTTAGATTTAAATAAATAACCCACAAAGTCTGCTAAAATCATTTACATATTAACCCAATAGAATTGTTTTGCCACTAATATGCTCATGCATCTTAATTAGGACAACTTTATTATTACAGAGAAAAGGGAAATAATTTTATAAAATTAAAAATTACTATCTTAAATTGACTCTATGGAGCTCTATTTGGAGCTCTCTGGATAATAGGTTTCTGGTAGTTCTACTGATTTTACAGAGACTAAAAGCACAGTTCAACAGAGAATCCTTGGTGGAATAACAACAGTTGATGAGTTTTATTTGTGCCCATGTTGTTAGTTGGGTCCAGAACTCCCACTGGTCAAAGCAGGACACTTAACTAACTTGTGTATGCTTCAGGAGGAAGGTAGGTCCAGTGGATCAGAGTTCAGTAAGGGTAAAATTAAAAGATAACTTGGCATAGAAACTTTTGTGGACCAGTAGGTGCACTTAGGTCATGGAACCTCCCTATCCTTGTTTTTTTTATATAGTAATTGGGAAAGAGAAGGAGAGTGGAAATAAATTGTTTACTTCTCTGGCATAATGTCCTAAGTGGAATCTAGGGACACATTAATAACACAATGTTGAATACAGATTCATATTACCAATTTGTCTTCTTTCAAATCAATAAAATCTCTGTAGCAGTGGATTGAATTCCATCCTGCGTCCACCTGCAGCATTATTAGGAACAAATGATGGAGATCTGCTCATGGCACACAATACATATCTAACCACTGATAATGTGGCCTTTTATTCCTCTCCTACTATCCTCTCCATTTCCAGGCTGCGTGGGATGCCAAGAAATCCATCTGTCATCCATTCTGATGCTAGCAGCTATGGGCAGTTTTCCCTTGTGTGTAGGAGGGAGAGAAAATTGATCTGATGTGTATCGGTAGGGAATACGCTGCAAGGTAAAGTCAGAAGCCCTGCTACAGAAATGTACCTCTCTACGCTGATACTATAATATAGTAATAGTTTAAGCTGTTTTATTTTAGTTTTGTTTCTACACAGCAAACAAGATATATGAATTACAGTGAGTCAGTTTATTAGCAGCTTACTGTATTTAGACAGACAGACCTTACTGCAACTTAATTGTATATAGCTAGAGTAAAGAGCACTTTATTGTCATTTATTTTAGCATTGTAATGTTGCACTGAGTGTTAATTGTCTAGTCTGTGAAACCAGTGGCGCAACTACTCGCTGGCAGGCCCTGGTACAGGATGGCCACCCAGGCCTCCCTGTCGGGCCCTCCTCCCTATGAATCTTACACCAGAATGCTGCTGGCGTGTGCACTGTAAAAGTCATTGCGGCTTTGTGGGCCCCAACAGGGTGTGGACCCGGGTGCAATCGCACCCTTTGCACCCCTGGTAGTTACACCACTGTGTGAAACAATTCATTCAAGTAGGAATTTCATTGTACTATGTACATATGAAAATAAAACATTGAGGGCCTTATTTATCAAAATCCAAGTATTTAAATAAAAAAAAGTCTGACCAAACTAGAATCCATTATTGGACCTGATTTATTATAAAAAAAAAAAATCACAATTTAATCGGATCGGGGACAAACTCGATAAAATAGATTGTACGATTATTTAGGATTTTCTTTTCCTGAATCGCTAGATTTTTTCGGGCCTATTCCCGAAAGGTCTGAGTTTTTGCCTGAAAAGCCCAAAATAGTCAGATTTTCGGCCTTAATCCAGCACAGACCACAGAAACTTCCAAATAGGTTAGGGACATCTCCGATTGACTTATATACAACCTTGGCAGGACTGAGATGGAGGATTTTTGGATTCTGACTTTTTCCATCCTCATGGTATAATACATTTTGAAAAAATTCAAGATTTTTTGTTTCCACTAAAAATTCAGATTTAATACTAAAGAAAACACGAATTCTTTTGAGTTTTTGGCATTCAGACTTTAATAAATAACGCCTGAATCTTAAATCTTGAAAGCTTCTTAGAAGCAGTTCCAAACACCATCATTTCTGTTCCCTGCAGCAATGCATCTGCACAATGCCACAAGTGGAATCCACATTGTATCAGGACAGTGACAACATTTCCATTTCTTTCCAATACTATTGCTTCAATATCAACCGTTACCTTTCCCTGCTACAGCGCTTATAAAATGCAGCGTTGATGGTCACAGATTCCAGTCTAACGTTGAGTTTACGGGAACTAAATCATCTTTGATCTGAAGCAATCATTCATCTTCCCTCACACATCTCCTCTTCTGATCTTCACCTACTCGAGGCATTATATACGAAAGAGAGATTGTGCTATATTTCATAAGCATTCCTTTGCTGCTGCTGCCGAGGGACAGCCCCATCTGTTATTTGTTTTCAGCTTTGCTTACTGATAAAACAGATAGGACAGCTTGCTGATGGGCTCTTTGAGGCAAAAAGGCTTCTCTCCGTCCTCCAATTAATGCCTATAAATTTCTTCTTTAAGAGGCAATATTAGCCATTTCTGAGGTCCAAAATTACCTGTGGTAAATGAAATCCAACACATTTCGCTTGATTTCCACACTGAATAATTCTGAAGACACTGAGCTGATGTATCTTCATTTTATATAAGCGTATTATACCAAACTCCTTCCCTGCCGGCTCTTTTGTTCTTGTTTGTGTCACCTTAGGGGTACACAAAGATATTTTCTGTGCTATAATAAACAGTTGTACTACGTTATGCATTTTGACGATTACACGATTGTGGGGGAATATTCCACATCTCTGTTTTTGTGTATGTACAAACAGTTTTGGATGCTTAATCTGCAGGGAAGATTGCGTCTCATATAATATTTCATAGTTCCAAGTGGGATTCCCTTGTGCACAGATGTCTACTAGCTTTTTCTCTAAGAACTCATCCAAAGTACTTTCAGCAACTCTATCACATATGCACATTCACTCACATTTTTATTCTGCCAAAGTCGTTCTGTAGTTGCTATCCATGCCAAGAATTGGAGCAGGGAGGTTGTCCAAGATTTGTCACATCAATCTGATTTTAAATAGGATTCCTACGCGCATAGAAGCGCTGATTACTTGGAAGCGGAGAGAAGGGTTTTGGACAGAGTCCTTTATTCACTAATCTTAGCCTGTGAGTGTTTATAACAGGTTTAGGAATGAGCTAGTCATTTATTCAGACTTCTTGCATTATACACTTTGAATATACTGGTGCAGACAGAAGGCTGCTTGAAAAATAGCTACTGAAGTTAATTTTTATGTCTGGTGCATTAGGATGTGATCTAAGTCATTTTCTTTGTTTGTCGGGTTTTAAATTAACACAAATGGTTCTGGCCCAGATAAGATATTCACTTATTAAGCCATAATTGTGCCAGAAAAGTTATCAGCATAATGTAAAGCAATTCATTGGGGCCCAAGGAGACATAGTGGAACAGTTATGAATTTAGGCAAGGGGGAATTGTACTGCAGTTAAATATTACTTGCTGACAGATAGCAGAGTTTATTCATACCAGCACTTCTCCTTTAATGGCCTTTAATAGCTTGAAAACTTTTGTCAGTGTTGTAGGTGTTTAAATATCCACTAGTTATATAGTAGTAGCCATATAAGTCAAGCAGACTATTCTATATGGCTCTAGGTCAGCACACAAATTCAGATTCATATGGGTGGTTAGTTTTCCTACATATACAGTATGCTTCCCAATCCCAATAGCTATGAGTTTAATAGCAATTATATTAAAGGCGTTGGTCATCTTTGAGTTAACTTTTAGTATGACGTAGAGAGTGATATTCTGACACAATTTGCATTTGTTTTTCATTTTTTATTATTTATGGTTATTGAGTTATTCAGCTTTTTATTCAGCAGCTCTCTAGTTTGCAGTTTCAGCAATCTGGTTTCTAGGGTCCAAATTACTCTAGCAAACAGGCATTGATTTCAATAAGAGACTGGAATATGAATAGGAGAGGGTCTGAATAGAAAGGTGTGTAATAAAAAGCAGCAATGCCAATACATTTGTAGCCTTACAGAGCATTTGTTTTTTAGATGGGGTCAGTGACCCTCTTTTGAAAGCGGGAAAGAGCCAGAAAAAGAAGGCAAGTAATTAAATAACTATAAAAAATAAATAATAATGACCAATTGAAAAGTTGCTTAGAATTGGCCATTATATAACATATTAGGGGGGTTATTTTCTAAACCTCAAATTTATCTGGTTGGGTTTTTTGGGGCAAAACCTCAAATTTTTCTTAAAAAAAAAAACCTAGAATTTATTGAGATTTAATAAACCCCGATGCTGCAGAAATCCTGAATCCGCCATCTCAGACCCTTCAAGGTCCTGTATAAGACAATGGAAGAGGCAATAGTTATTATGGTTCGCACTGGGTTTTTGGGCAAAAACCTGAAAAAAATCATGCTATTCAAGAATAGAGTCTGAAAAAATCAGACAATAAAGGTTTTGCTTAAATTTTATCGGGTTTTTTCCCAATTCGATTGATTTTAGTTTTTTAATTAATAAGGTCAAATTGGACATGGAGTTTATTCATGTATTTATAAATACGAGATAAGTTTTTAGTGAATAAATTCTTGTCAGCACAATACTCCCCAAGTATGCAGGTGGCCACCATTCACTGCAGAGCAAACAATCGCATAATGAACAGCACCTTTTTAATGAAGATGAAGGGCTTTGGTAGTCTGGGGCTGGCACAGAAGCCTAAAACAAAATGTACAACATTTCTAGCTACTTGTTTAGTTTCATTTTTCTTGTCCTTTAAGCCACATGTAGCCCTATTCTGCTGCTGAAGGAAATCCTGCACTGATATCCTTATTTGTGGTGCTACATGAGTCCTGTGTGTCCACAAAATGGGAGAACAGTTATACTATGATTTTGGCTTGCCTCCACTCAGGGTCAGGACAGAATGGGCTGTAATACCAAACTCTCTTTGATCCACAATCACACACAGAGGAAAGGTTGATTTGCACCCTACATTTAAATACAATTAATATATACAGCCTGCCAGCCAAGGATAACTTTACATCATATTACAGATTGTTCTCTGAGCTGCTGGAGGATCCCACTTATGTGGCAGTTTCTTAAAGGAATTGTTCAGTATAAAAATAAAAACTGGGTAAATAAATAGGCTGTGCAAAATAAAAATGTTTCTAATATAGTTAGTTAGGCAAAATTTTAATGTAAAAAGGTTGGAGTGATGGGATATCTAACACAATTGTCAGAACACAACTTCCTGCTTTGCATCGCTCTTGATTTGCACTGATTGGTTACCAGACAGTGGCCAATCAGTGACTTGAGGGGGGGGGGGGGGGGTCACATGGGTCATAACTGTTTACTTTTGAATCTGAGTTGAATGCTGAGGATCAATTGCAAACTCACTAAACAGTTATGTCCCATGTGGGCCCCCTTAAAGCGATTCTGACACTTTTTTCTTTTTTTTTCTATCCTGCCTGTGGGTTTCTGCATCCTGTCAGCATGGCTACTGTGCTTTTTTTTCTTTAAAACGATGATTCTCTTACCTAAACAAGGCGATCTTCAGTTCAGCCTTTGAGGTATCCATGTTGGCTAGTCCATTCAGCGCTTCCTGTCGACAACGCCTCCTGCTGGAAAAAAAAAACTGTAAGAGCCAATCACTGTAAGAGCCAATCCGACGCGTCTGCTTGCTTGAAGAGATTCTGCCCTTACTGCTTCGGGCGCGCGTGACGTCATCACGCATTGCGCCGCACCATGTGACATCGCCGGCCAATAGGAAACGCCTGCTCCGGCTTTCCTTGTAGAGAGACCAGCAACTGTTGTCACATGGGAGGGTCACGTGGTCGACTTACGCAGGCTCAAAGTAAGGGCAAATGAAGCTCAAAGCTCCTCCCATGGATGACGTCATCCAGCCACACTGAAAACAGGAAGCAGGGGAGAGAAACAGTCGGAGACAGTCGGGTAGAAAAACTGAGTATTGCATTTACTGTGCAAAAGAAAACTCTAAGGAGAAAATCTTTTGAATGACCTATAGGTAGGTTTAGATGAAGTATTATTTATTTATTTTTTTTTTTTTGGTGTCAGCTGCTCTTTAAAGTTGCTGACAAACACAGAGTTAGAGAACTGAAAAGCAGGAAGTAGTGTTATGTTCTGTTATGTTAGACATCCAGTCACTCCAGCCTTTATACATCACATTTTTGGCTAGCTAACTATATCAGAAACATTTTTTATTTTGCACAAACTATCTATTTACTCAGTTTTTTAGTTTTACACTGAACTGTTCCTGTAAGAGTCCTAAGAAGGACTGTAAAATCTTGTTGTGTGCTAATCACTAAATCAGGACCAGAGGCCCTTAGTGGCCCACAGTGGCCCCTGCCTTCCTGACATTAACGAAGTAACATACTAGAGAACTAAGCTGCCATCATGATTTAGAAATCCTGCATTATTTTGTGTGTCCAAAGATTTTATATTACAATCATATAAACAAAACTTGGTTCAGACATTTTGCATTGTTTTATAAGAGCAACTCCATCTACAAATCATCAATTTCATCTTTAGAATTGTTTTTTTTAAAAACAAGTATAAAGCAGGGGATGTAGAAGAGGATGTCAAATTTTAGTCAACTTTTCTCACTAACTTCAGGAGATGGTAAGAATTCAGGGCACCGGGCCTAAAATGAGAACTGGTTCACTGCCAAAATAAGCAGGTGTCAGAGCTGGAGAATGGCTCCAAGAGGAAAAGCATTTATATAAATAAAGTTCCAGATTTTGCAGAATACGTTGCAGGTGTACACCAGTGTTAAAAGGAAATGTTTAATATAAAGAGCTTTAAAATTAATAAGGAATACAGGTTTGTGGGGCACATGAAGTATGCAGCAGTATATAGTATAGTGCTAACAAAATAAAGAAATTAAAATTGGTAATGGTTCAAGCAATGTTTGTCCTGCTGCCATCCAGTGCCCCTGTGTATAGAAGGTGCTCCTTTACTGTGACTTTACTGGGATAATTGGGGGACTTTTATGCAAAAGACAAACCTAAATAAAATGTAATAACAAAAATGTAATGTTTTGTAGCAAACAAAGCTTATTATATGCATAAACAGAAACTTTCCAAACCAACGCGTGTTTAGAAACTCATCTGACCATTGCCCACCATATGTACTAAAATGTCCTAACTGATGAGTCATTAGTTTGAGACAAAAAAAGCCACTCCCAAGCAGGTTTTAGTTTTTTAACTTCTGTTGTGTGATTGAAGGTTCCTAATGCACAAATATTATTTTGCAAAATAGCAAGAGTGTTATTTAGAATTTTGCATGTATTATTCTTAACCATTCGCACTTTATTTTCAGATAGTATAGCCCCATTTTTTAATGAAAATGTGATTTGGGGTATTAAAAATGGCAAAGTTTATTAGACTCTAATGACCTGTCATTAATTTTTTACATAAGGAATAAAAGCAAAAAAGCACCCTCCCACATTACGGGAACCACAGTTCTAGAGTAAAGTCATTACTTCTTTGGATATAATATTTGATTACCTTATAAACCGTAGAACCTGTTTTTTTTTTGTTTTTTTTAATCTCTGGCAGTTCTACTTTGCACTGTGAATATTTTCTGTAATCAAGAGATTGCTATCATTGTATAAGACTCAGGTTTGATGTTTGCACATATGTTAGAGTCTTACACTTACTAAATATTAATTACACAAAGCAGGCCTGGACTGAGAATGAAAATAGGCCCTGGCATTTCAGGTACACAGAGGCCCACTCTGCCCACACAGAGGCCTAAACAGCCACCACCAGCCCACTAAATACTGAATTTCTATGGCACCTTATAGCAGCCCCTCTGGCATTTGCCAGAACCCACAGATTGCCAGTCCGGCCCTGACACAAAGTGACTTATGCCTTTGTTTCCTGCATAAGAGGTGACCAAGTGGTCCTCAATTGGCTATAACAAAGGCACCTTTACATTTGAATTGCATTTTTTAGTTAAATAATTGAGAGTAACTCCCATACAGATTTTAAAGCAGAGCCTTGTGGCTAAAGGCACATTTGTAATCTATACAATAATTCTTAGGGTGGTGGCAGACGTGGCTACTGATGCTGGGTGACTAATCTCCCCTAGTAGCCACGTCTCCCACCAGCCTTACAGATGGTTATGAAATGGAACAGTTTTCTGTGGACCAGACAATAACAATAGGTTTGTCAGCTGCTTTACTGCTCTTGGGAAAAACAATTCAGTTTACCAAGGGGTGTGTTTAAACACTTCCAACTTCTGAATAACAGTGTTTTTAACATTAGTCATACACATTGTGGGGCAGATTTATCAAGGGTCGAATTTAGAGTTCATGGGAGTTCGTAAAAACTTCCATTAACTCCCATGAACTCGAAATTCGAAAAAAAAATGACCAAATCGAAATTCATCAAAAAACTCGTGTAAATGGGATCGACCCACAAACTCGAATTTTGATTCGAGTTTCTAATCTAATTGGAATCTTTTTAAAAACTCGAATCAAATTTTAACTATTCCCTAGTCAAATTCCACTTAAAAAAAAAATCTAATTAAAAATTCAATTTCGAAAATTCAAATATTTACTTAGACCCTTGATAAATCTGCCACTATGTGTATGCCTAAATCAGTGCATGTATAAATATATTCTCTAACTGTTCTGGATGCAGCAGAGAGTATTGACTAGGGCAGCGTCAAGGCTTGCGGTGGTCAACCCCCCCCCCTCCATACTGAACTATTGCCAGTTACCTTTCCCTGTACTTTTTTGCTATTCAGGGCATACAAAGAATAACACCAGATCAGAGCAGAGGGGATCTTTCTAAGAAATTATTATACTTTGAAACTAACTGGATCTTTCTCCTGGCCACTAGGTTCCCTATGGGGCTGAATAATGAGTATGATGTATCATGTTACTTCCGAACCAAAAAGATCTTTTTTGACTCTTGCTATTGCTTTTCTGGCATTAATTAAATGTTTTGCTCTCTTTAGTGCCCTCCCTTTAGCCTTGGACATGGAGTCTCCACTAAAGTCCATGTAAAATATGTAATTCCCACCTGAAATTAATTTACAATTCATTTAAAATTCATTTAAAACTCACTTGATATATGTCTAGAAACATTCCATAGATATATACAGAGAGTCCAACTATGTATTGCACAAATATGGATTTTAATTATATAATCTTCACTAGCATTTTATATTTACAATTAAATGTATACACATAAAAAAAATGTATACGCCTTTTCTATCTTTATATTTTTATATGTATATTTATTCCTACCCGCTGTCCCCTCCATTTTATTCGCTCAAATTTTCATCATTGGGACCAGAGCAATGGGGATTGGCTCACTGGAAATTGGAAAACATTATATCTGCTGGCCTCCCCAGTGTTTCTGAACCAATGTGGGTGTGGCCTGGGCCTTGGGGGCCTCCCAAAAATCCGAGCCTGGCACCATATCGCTTTCCAACCAACAAAGGTGTACCAATATGGCACCCAAAAGAAAGAAAAATGGTGGAACTGCTAACCACACCTATACATATATTAAAAAAAATCCTGGATAGTGATTGGTCCATTCCTCACTAATTGATGTGTTACCACTGGTTCATGTGTTTAATTGACGTTGCTTTTTGATTGGTGCACTTTTGTTTAAATACCTTGGAAAGTCTCTCTATAGTTAGCCTATGATTAGGTGTTTCTTAACACGAAATGGGTAAGGCTAAGGATACAATAAATTACATTTCACTTTGAAAACCTTTGCCTGGTGGAAGTCTGCCTTTTTAAATGCCTGCTTAAAAGAAGTTTCAGTTGTCCGCATCCTATGCTGAGGGCTCAGGGCGGAGCACCTGGGCCACTTCCCAAATATGGTGAGTTATTATATTATACTAACTTGGAGACCCCTACCTTATATATTGATGCGCTCCCTTTCTTTGTAGTTTGTATGGTAGTGTCTGTAGCACTGCAAAAGACATGTTACAAACAGATTCATCTGGCAGGCAAGGTGAATTTTGGGAAATGATTAAACCTGATTAGCTAATTTCTTAGTAACAGTGTATGATGGGTACTGCTCCAACCCCAAGCAAAATAAGTATGGATATACAACTGCATAGATTGCTTGTTACCTGTTGCGCATATTATATTTCACTCTGACTCAAAGATCCATTTCTATTACACTCTGAGCAACAGCTGAAGAACAATTATATGTGAATGTTGCTGATCTGACTGGTAACTTGAAAGGCTTGCCAATGATTGGATATAAGTTAATTAGAATTTTTAAGACAGTCACAATGAAGAACTATAATGCACTACTAAAGACTTGCTAAACTGTTGTGATTCCAGCAGGGTTTTCTCTGTGATCAACTATGTACCATGACTTCTGTGTTAAAGGGGTTGTTTACCTTTAAATTAGCTTTTAGTATGATGTAGAGAGTGATATACTGGGACAGTTTGGATTTCATTTGTTATTATTTGTGATTTTTAGATTTTTATTCTGTAGCTCTCTAGTTTGGGATTTCAGCAATCTGATTACTAAAGTCCAAATTACTCTAGAAACCAGCATTAATTTGATCAAGAGACTGGAATATGAATAGGAGAGGCCCTGAATAAAAAGTTGGCTAATAAAAAGTAGCAATAACAATAAATTTGTAGCCTTAAAGAGCATTTGTTTTTTAGTTTTCAATAATTTTTATTGGAATTTTTCAAAAGACATGACAGTCATATAAATGACATAACTTACATCAATAACATATATTTACATAATAAAGTACAGTTACATAAGGACCTGTTTAAACATCCTACAGAATAGGTCTATAATATTATGGTACTATAACATTATCCACACTTCTAAAATTATATAACGACAGGTAGTCACATTACATCTACTTGAAGATCCTTCTTGAATGGAGCAAATCCTTCTGGAAAATGGAGGATTAAAACCACCCTACTGAGATTCCAGAAGTCGCATCCATATCATTCTTGTGATGCAATGTAATCTGGAAGTCTATACTGATGGAAGTAATACAAATCCCTTCAAAACAATAATAGATGAATCTGAATAGGATGATATAACAATTCCATCTATTAGAACCACTCAGTGTTGAGTTATTTATCACCAATTATAATTTACCTGCTTTTGTTTTGATTCCCAAATGGAGTTGATCCTCTCAGGAACTGGGAGGGTTAAAACCACCCTGCTTATTTCCTGGGAGTCGCATCCACATTTTACCTATATTGTAGTCCAATTTTGAGGGTTTTATTGGTGAAAATGTAATATGGGTCATATTAGGAAACTACAGATACTGTATGTCTAAATAAAATAAAGTAAAATCTTCCAATAGGAGTCTTCTTTCTATAAAACAACAAAACTTAACAAAAGAAAAGGGTACAACGGGACATGCTGTCATTAACATGTTTATGATATCTGAAGATGTTACTGTTATTTTACTCTCCAGCAGAGTCAGCGAGTCAAAAATTATTAGTGAGAGGTGAGTATACAATATATTTAAACATCTGATAGCTTAGACTCCGGATAAATCGAAGGCCATAGACTTTTTTGAAAAGCCTGAAGATCACCACATCTTTAAGATTAAAATCCACTTTTTTAAGAATTTCTTCAATTGTTGGTATAACAGAAGATTTCCAATTTTCAACAATAAGCATTTTAGTAACAATGAATATGTGGTTGCATTTGTTTTTTTAGAGGGGGTCACTGACCCCCATTTGAAAGCTGGAAGTAGCCAAAAGAAGAAGGCAAATAATTCAAAAACTATAAAAAATAAAAATAAAGGCATTCTATAACATACTAAAAGTTTTAAGGATCCCAAATTGTAAGCGGGCAGTTACTGGCTATAGGATAGGGGAACGTGATTTTTTTGGTTACTTAGGTTCTCATTTCCCAAAAAAAGTAAGGACACTATTTGAGACATTGGATGAACCATTCTCTATTTAATGGATGGAGGTGATTGCTGTATATCCCATCTCACAGCTGGTCATCTTTAAAATGTATGTTAGACTGAGTTCTGTCTTTATTGTCAGATGGGATAGACCAAACTGGTAGTTTTTTTCTTACTTGCTGATTGGTTGCAGGGCCAGGCCAAGCCAACAGGGCCGCCCTAGGCCAGAGTTGAGAGGGGAAGTGGCAGAGGGAGGCAGTGGGGAGGGGAAGCAGCAGAGGGGAGGGCCAGAGTGGAAAGTAGAAGGTGGCAGAGGGAGGCAGTGGGGAGGGGAAGCAGCAGAGTGGAGGGCTAGAGAGGAGAGGGGAAGAGCAGAGGTAGACCAGCACAGGGAGGCGACTATGAACCAGGGGTGGGCAGAAGAGGTTACTGCTAGGGTTGCCACCTGGCCGGTATTTTACCTGTGTGGCTGCTAAAAATGATGGTTGATACCATTGTTATTAATAGGGAAAAAAGATAAATATATAGGAAGGCCGATATTTTTTTCCAGGAAAGGTAGCAACCCTTGTATCTGCACAGTGCCCCCACATTGTTGTGCCCTAGGCAGGTGCCTCTTCTGCCTACCCCTAGTTCCAGCCCTGATTGGTTGCTATGGGCCTTAGAACTTCAGTTCTAAAACAATTCTCTGCCACAGGCCATACAGAAAAAAAACAAAAAAAGGAGCTTTGTTAGATATAATAATATTTCACAAATGGCAGAAAACATATTTCAAATTTAAATGAGGCAGTTTCTCAGAAAGATTGTTCACAGTATGGTCCATTCTTGCAGAAAAAAAAGAAAGTCAGATGGGGTAAAACAATAACCCTTACATTTTAGAAAAGCTATTTTGCACTGCTAAAAGCATCATTACAGCTCATTAAATGGGATAGAAGAGACATTGTCTCTCCTAAAAATGTTGTTAAATTAATTAACAACCAGGGGGAACAAAGGGGGGAACAAAGGGGGGAAGTGTCAACAAATGTCAAAGAAGCAAAAACCCACGTAACTTTGTAATAAACAGGGAAATAATTAATATATTGGAGCCAAATTGGAGGAAAATGTTTGCAAAAAGTCCAGCCTGGTGCACTCACAACCAAGAACAAAAAATGCCTGGGTGCTGGTCTAACAAATAATTACATGAACCATATTCCACAAACCGCATGCCAAGGACAAACAATTACCCTTTATTTTTGGCGTTTCGGCGCCATTACTCGGGCCGTCTTCACCTTCCTGAAGATTTTGAATTTGTTCACACTACAAAGTCCTTGGAGTGCGGTTTGTGGAATATGGTTCACATATATATATATATATATATATATATATATATATATATATATATATATATATTTTTTTTTTTTTTTTTCCAAAAAAGAACCAGCAACACCGGGATATTTTTCAAAATCAAAAAGCATGTATTTTTTGAAGCATGTCTCTAAGACATGCTTCAATAAATACATGCTTTTTGATTTTGAAAAATATCCCGGTGTTGCTGGTTCTTTTTTGGAAAATATATGTAAGCTTTAACCATGCAACTGAGTGAGGTTTGGAAGCGGTGTGCCGCCCATCACATTAATATATATATATATATATATATATATATATATATATATACACAAATATATATACGTATATTACAGGTATGGGAACTGTTATCCAGAGTGCTCGGGACCTGGGGTTTTCTGGGCAATAGATGTTTCCATAATTTGGATCTTCATACCTTAGTCTACTAGAAAATCATGTAAACGTTAAAAAAAAACCAATAGGCTGTTTTTGCTTCCAATAAGGATTAATTGTATCTTAGTTTGGATCAAGTACAAGGTACTGTTTTATTATTACAGAGAAAAAAGGAAATAATTATTTGGATAAAATGGAGTCTATGGCCTTTCCATAATTCTAAACTTTCTTGATAATGGGTTTCCGGATAACGGATCCCATTTCTGTATATACAAAGTTATAAAATATATTTGCTGGGTGATTCGATTGTAATATAAGCAGCTGCATAGTCACATGTTACCTGTGTGTGACACCATTAATTCAAGAGCACTCACAGATTTTAGGTCAGGAACAACAGGGCAATTATTCTAATGATTAAACATTTCCTCTACCTGTCTTATGCCACTACATCAAAGCAAAGCAAATATTGTGGAAAATATTCAAAGCTGCTTAAGATCTTAACATGAGAGCTATTGTTTTGAGTGTCCCTTATAAATCCTCACATTTGACTTGAATAGTGGGAAGGAGCATGAAGGAGCAGTGACAGTTAGTGAAGTGGCCTCTTTCTTTTATTTAAATCAAATATAGTCATAATCCATAATTACGTGAAGAGTATTAAGAAGGAAATAATCTCATAATCAAGCCAAACATGGAATGTAATGGCTTATTGAAGAGGAGTGCATTTGCAAGGTGGAGCTGTATCTACCAAAGAAAGATGTAGACAAACGCTATTGTGCCTGAAAATAATAGTTAGAAATGTAGCAGTTTTGGGAAAAAAAAACTCACAACCGCTGGTGTGGGAAAGTGCTGTGAAATGTTGAAAAATGTTTAAGATATTAAGGGGTCTATTTACTAACATTCAGATTTCTTTTTTTTTCACGGATCGTATTTTTTTTCTCTAAACTTTTTTTTTATTTTATTTTATTTGAGATTAAGTGAAAAAAAAAACATGAAAAACTCTAATACAAAACTCAAAAAGCAATCAAGGTCCCATATAAGTCAATGGGATCTGGGCTGATCCTATTGGACTTTTTTTTAACCCATTCAGACTTCCTTCAGACAGAGATTTTCAGATATTTTTTCTATAGTAAAAAAAGAGGTTTAAAGAAGAAGGAAAGTCATTTTAATTGGGGGAGCCAACAATTAGGCAACCCCAAGTGATTTACTTACCTGACACCCCGGGTTGGTGCTCCTATCAGCAAAAAAACTGCACCAGCCCAGGGGTCTTCAAGTGAGCACCACAGAGCAATCGTCTTCCTGCTTCTTCTTTCTTCAAATTTCCTGGGACAGACGCATGTGCAATAGAACGAAATAGCCTGAGTGATCCTCTTCCTGCTTTTTCTTTCTTCAAATTTCCCAGGGCAGATGCGTGCGCAGAAGAACAAAATAGCTGGCTTTTTAGTTAAAGTTTGCAACTAAAGTAACTGCTTTTTGCTCTACTGCGCATGCGCAGTGACGAGAAGAAGCAGGAAGACGAGAGATCCTCATTTTTTTTTCAGAGTGTTCAGCGTTTTTTCCATTGTACTTTTTATATTTGGATCTTTTACTAATTTTCACGGCATTCGTGGTTTTAGCGAAATAAAGTTTAATCGTGGTTTCAAAAAGATCTAATACCACACCATTTACACGTTTTACCTGTTGGTCATTTCAGCTGGCTGGATACTATTACAGTGCCAATTTTTTTATTTTGTTGATTTTTATTGCGTTATGTCTTTTACCAACGTTAATGCTAGTGAGAAGATGAAGGCAGACCAGTCATAGTTGCTGCTTCTTCATGTCCAGCTCTGGCCACTGGAGACTTAAATAATGGGATGGAAAGCAGATACAACTCAGGTTTGTGATACTGAGACTGAGAAATATCTGTTCTTTCATTTTACATCTTTCTATCCAAGTGCTTTAAAAAGAGCATTACAAGCAAGTCCAAACTGACATGAATATAGAGGAGAGGTAAAAGAAGAGGGTTCTTGAGTTATTGGGGCAAATTCACTAACCTCCGAAAATTGGCCAGCGACAGCTTCACTCACATCGTGACACTTCGCCAGGTATAGATTCTCCAGGACAACGCGCATTCACTAAAATCCGAAGTTGTGTCTAGGGCGCCAAACCCTGGCAAAGTATTGCTAGCATTACTGTGGCAAGCGAAGTTGCGCTAGCAACGGTGGGAAGTTAAAGTTCAATGGACGTATATGTTGCAGCCATTATATTACATTACACAATCCCGAAACCTTAATAAAATAAAATAGAGTTATTATATTGCCCTACACATGAGCACAGTGTATAGTTTATGTGCCATATGTTAGGAAATGTAGGGGGAAAGCCGGGTACCCCAGAAAAAATTTACGATATTTTGCAGCCTGAAAAATGAAAAGTCGCCAGCGTTTTTTGGAACTTTTTCAAATATTTTTTGAGGAAGTCCTATCTACTCTATTGCCTGGCCTGGGGTGGCGAAGGCAAGTCTGGCGCAAGAAGTAACGTTCAATAAAATCCGCATCTTAGTGAATTTGTGTAGTTATGTCCATTCGCCAGAGCGCAACTTTGCCAGGCCTAAGGGAGCGATGTACCGCTAGAGTCTATCTCTTTCGCTAGCAACCGAACCTAACAGGGGTGGTGATTGGGATCGGTTGCTACTACAGAAAGAGGTTTACTGGATTAGAACATTGGATACTGTAGCTCCTCGTGGTTTAAACGAATATTGTTCCTTTTCCCCTTTTTTGGATAAGAGATAACACACTCAGGTTTAACTGAAACATCAATAAGAATCAGTAGTAAATATTCTCTGCATACAGTTCATTACCATTTTTGCTTTTATATTTAACATAAAGAATCTGTAATAAAATTACCTGTGCGGCGGGGTCGCCCACCACGCCATCGGCGGGGACGCCCGCCTCGTGGTTCTTAGGTGCCGGGAGCCGGTGCCATCTTGGTTTCTTAGGACGCACGCGGCGTGCCTGCGCGCCGGCGTGATTGCGCCAGCGCGCATTGGCACGAAAATTATTAAGTATTTAAAGCCTGTTGGTTTGTCAGTGATTTCCCCGTGATAGGAATTATTCCTGGTGCTTCTGAGCCTTGTGCTTTCTGCCTGTTCCTGCAATCTGTTTATTGATCCGGTATTCGATCCCTGCCTGTTTCTGATTATTCTGCCATCTGAATCCTGACCTCTGCCTGTTTCCTGACCCCGAGCCTGCTTAACCCTTCGATTGACTACTTGGTTTTTGACTCTTGCCTGCCTGACGGCTCCTCCTTCTGCTTGATCCCTCCTGTCTGTTTGATCACCCCGTTTGACCCATTGCCTGCCTAGGGATTCTGATATCCACCTGCCTCGACCCAGCCTGTCTGACCATCCGCCTGCCTAATCCTGCTAACAGCCATGCCCCTTTGCCAGCCAGAACATCTCGCCTTGTACCAGAGGGCTCCTCCCGAAGTCCAACGGTGGTCACACTACTGGTGAAGCCGAGACCAGGGTACTTGGCACTTGTTCTGGTATTGGGTGCCGGTCATGTAATTATCACGGGCTATGGAGGACGAAAGTCACGATGAAGCTGCCGCTGCTCCTCCAACCACCACCGAAGCGCTTCTTACCACTCTATTACAGCGTTTGGAGGACCATGAACAGAAGCAAAATTACCTCCTGCAAGCAAAATTACCTCCACAATTTAACCTGACAGCTGGAGAATACGCAAGCTTCACAGCAGCAACCTGTTCCAGTTCCTGCTCTTCTTCCTCCTCCCGTGGGTTCAACTAGACCCTATGAACCCAAAATTGTGTTCCCCGAAAAGTTCAGTGGGGATCGCACTAAATTTTTTGTCTTTAAAGAGGCATGCAAGCTGTACCTTAGTTTCTTTCCTCATTCTTTCCAAACTGGTGAGGAGAAAGTAAGGTTCGTCATGACCCTGCTTTTGGGTTACCCCCAAATTTGGGCCCTCAGGCTGCCTTCCTCAGACCCTGCTCGTTATTCCCTTGACACTTTCTTTAAAAGCATCGCAATTCTTTACGATGACCCGGATCGTGCATCTTCTGCCGATACCGCGATTCGTAAGTTGCGCCAAGGGAAAAGGGATGCGGAGGTGTACTGCAACGAATTCCGCCGGTGGGCAGTGGTAACTGGGTGGAATGAAACTGGGTGAATATATATATATATATGGGGTGAAAATATATATATATATGTATATATCTTCACCCAGTTATGTGTGTGTGTGTATATATATATATATATATATATATATATATATATATATATATATATATATATATATATATATATATATATATATATATATATAAAGTCAATTGTGGTGAGCGCACTCTTACCGGATTTTTTAGATGATGGGTGCGTTGGTCAAGTTTTTTGCATATGTAGTAAAGAATGGACCCGCACTCCAATGTTCTTAGTGAAAAAGATGATGTGTTTTATTCACAATGCATATCCAACGTTTCGGTCCACGCTGGGACCTTTCTCAAGGATCCTTGAGAAAGGTCCCAGCGTGGACCGAAACATTGGATATGCATTGTGAATAAAACACATCATCTTTTTCACTAAGAACATTGGAGTGCGGGTCCATTCTTTACTATATATATATATATATATATATATATATGTATGGGGTGAAAAAAAATATATATATATA
The DNA here is from genome assembly GCF_017654675.1 of Xenopus laevis. NCBI lineage: Eukaryota > Metazoa > Chordata > Amphibia > Anura > Pipidae > Xenopus > Xenopus laevis. The sequence goes on along the minus strand of NC_054371.1, from coordinate 65,697,953 downwards.
TCTATATATTTTTTTTTTTTTCACCCAGTTTCATTCCACCCAGTTTCCACTGCCCACCGGCGGAATTCGGTGCAGTACACCTCCGCATCCCTTTTCCCTTGGCGCAACTTACGAAGTCACAGTTGTATAGAAAACTTTGGACACACAGTGATATGAATAGTGACACCTGTTGGCTGTACTTAATAATACTGTACAGTATAACAGTATATAAGTGAGAAAGTATAAACACATTGGTCAGTTAGGATGATAAAAGCTGATACCTAACACATTTTCCATTCATTGCTAACTTGAATAATTTGTAATCACACTATGAAATATACCCTAAGCTGGCTCACCATTTCTTTAAAAAGTAATCTTACCCAGGGTGGCGAAGGATGACATGAAAAAAACACACATTTTCATAATAATAATAATAATAATAATTATTATATACTATAAATATAATATTTTTCTGAATTTGATTCCATAATCCTTATAACACAGTATTTCTTTTTGATACAAAATTGATTGTCTAGAACTCACAGACATACTTCCCCTGCTTCAGAGACACTGCCATTATAATCCTCATAAATCCCTAATAACCATATATTTCACATTCCAGCAATAAGACAACTTCAGCAGTTTCCAACTTCACTCCTAAGAGAAATAGTCACAGCATCCAAACAATCTGGACCCATTGAATAAACAGATTACGTGTCAATCCTGCATTCAATCTTAATCTAAAAGAAAATTAGATTGAGCGATGCCTCCAATCAATTTCTTTTAATATAACATCACAGATTAACATCCATGACGGAGAGTTCTGCTCTCAATTCTCCAAAGAAATAAAAGTCTGTAATGCCTCTGCTCTCTGAATCTACAAAGAAAATGAACCAAACTGCCTATTGATTTTGCAGTTCATTGAAAGTCTAATATAAGATTAATTCAAAGTAGGGTTCCAGAGCAAATAATATGAGCCTGCTTAGTGCTCGCTCAGTAGGGAAGATGAAAATGATACAATATGTTACCAAACAAATGTACTCTAAAAACAAGAGAGCAATTCTGTGTACTTCTGAAAGTACTAGTACATGATTGCAATGAAATGCTTTCAGCTCCATCTCTTTTTCATCTCAAATAAGTCACTTCTTCAAGATTTCTCTCTCTCAAGAACAAAATTTGTTGTTCTTTGCTGAACATCTCCTCTTATTATGTAGGTCACATTAACATATATAATTGCACAACAAAAATCCAAACAAATGGTTTGTCTTAAAAAGAAAGCTAAACATCCGTACAAATACTGATTTTGGTTTATAACCCTGCTCTCAGATGCACATAAAATATATTTATCTACATCTAGTTCTATATATCAGGTATAGTACTCATTATCCAGAAACATGGGAAAACTCATCTCCCGTAAACTCAATTTTACAAATAATTTTATAATAATTTTACAAATAATTTTTAGAAATTACTTCCTTTTTCTGTGTAATAATAATCCTTATTGGAGGCAAAAAAAATCCTCTTGATTTTAATTAATATTTAAATTATATTTTAGTTTACAAAAAGTATGGAGATCCCAATTACAGAGAGATTCCTCACAGGGTCAATCCGGATGCCCCTCTCCCTTTTGAATAAGAAACCCCTGTACTTTTTGCCAAAAACCCTGCCCTTTTCAGAGACAATGAAGATGAAAAAAAGGCCACAGCTTTTATTAAACACATAGTAAAATAAGATAATGCATACACTATATACAGGTATGAGACCTGTTATCCAGAATGCTCGGGACCTGGGGTTTTCAGTAATTTGGATATTTATACCTTAAGGGGCAGATTTATCAATCAGTTTTTTTGAACTTCGAAATTCGAATTAAAAAAGACCAATCGATATTTATCAAAAAAATCTAGGTTTTTTTGGGCGAATAGGTCTGTTTTCGATCGAATTCGAATAGTACGAATCGAAGTAACAACGCATTCGATTGAATTCCAAAAAAACCTGCAATTTTTCCAGTCCACCAACTGACTCCAAATAGGTTCTAGGAGGTCCCCCATAGGATAAAACGGCAATTGGGCAGGTTTTAGATGGCGAATGGTCGAAGTTGAATTTTTAAAGAGATTTTTACAAATCTGGATTATTTGGATAAAATAGAGTCTATGGGAGACGGCCTTTCCCTAATTCGGAGCTTTCTGGATAACAGTTTTCCGGATAATGGGTCCCATACCTGTACATCAATTTAAAGTGCAACATTTTAGAACCAGTAATAATAACAATATTGTGTTGTACCCCAATGGAATGCTTGCTAGTGATGGGCGAATTTGCGAAAAATTTGCGAAACTGTGCCAGCGTCTTGTTTTTGATGCCAGCGTCCATTTTTTGGACGAGACCGGCGACGTTTTGCGAATTTTTTTACGTTTTGCAAATTTGGCTGTGAATTTTTTGACGCCGGTGAATTTTCGCACCGTTTCGCATGATGGGCAAATTTATTCGGCAGGTGCGAATTTGCGCAATTCGTCGCCGGCGAATAAATTCGCCCATCACTAATGCTTGCAAATGTACACACCACCAACACTGGCTGCCTGCTATGCAGTCCACCTTCTGCATAGCATCAGATGGGCAAGTGAAAGCCAGCCAACTGTTGTACACTCTCTACCCCTCTCTCTCATTCTCACTTTGTATATATATATATATCTATATATCTATATATATATATATATATATACTCTATGAGACAGAGCAGATATTCAAAACAATAGGGGCTGTCCCAGCCAGGCTGAAATACCAGTACATAATATACAATAAAATCGTCTGCACTCCACTATCTATGTTTCATAAGATGCTTTATTCCATAAATTTCCCCATTTCACCAAGATTTCAGTTTCTGTTTGGGGCATTTATTTCAACATTTCAGCTGACATCTGCTACATTTTTTCAACTGTTGAACCCAGGAGTGCAATTATATTTAAAATCAACTATAAACAACACTGGGCATATTTAATTAATGTATTTTGCAAAATTGGATCACATTTACATATTCTTTCATTAGGAGAAATTGTATTACTGGTTTACATCCCTCTTTAACTAGTATTACAATTCATGCAAATATCAGGACAGAACAAAGGTGAAGATAAAATCTTCTTATTGCGTTTATTCAAACAGTAGCCTTGTATTCATTAAACCCAAAAAGTATTTGTTTGGCCAGCAAAAGTCTAAGGCTAACTGTAATCAATTTTGTACATAACAGAATCATAAATCAAAATCACAGAAAACATATAATGAAGAACTGATATTTGTAATGAAGACAAAGGAGGGCTCATAGAATTAGATAATATAAAATCCATAATGAAGCCTGAGCTGCAAACCTTTGCTCCACTCTGTAAGCATAAGTCAATATTCACAACATAAAGTTTGTCTCAGAGCAATGCCCACATCATGTATATTAGTCACAGCTAAAATGAACACCATTTTTCTAACTGGGTAGGAAATAATATTAATAGGCTAGTAATGCCATCTAAAGGGAAAATTATAAGCACACTGTATCATTATCATTCATTTCTTTTTAATTTCCTTAAAGGTTCACATAGGATTCTCCTCCTGAAAAGTGCATCTGCTGCAGAGCATTTAAGTCATATAAATGCAAATCCAATTGTTCAGTGCTACCACAACAACCAAGCCCTATATATAAACTATGTACATTAGCACTGAATCCCGAAGCAAATCCAAACCCTCATCTGCATATTCAAATTAGGGAAAGCAAGGGTTAAAAAGAACTACACATGCAGCTCATGGATGTGGGGAAAAACGCAATTACCTGTGTGATGAAGAGTGACATGATTTGATGTATTCAGTTTGGTTCAGCTAGGCACTTTGATTTGGCCAAATCCTGCTGAAAAAGACAGTATCAAAAATCAAATGCCGGGATTTGGTGCATTCAGGTCCCCCCTGCAAAAAAATCTTTGGAGGACCGGCACCACTTAAACTGCAAACTCCCTGTGCTCCCGTCTGCCCTCTCTCTCACTTTCTGCCATCCATACACACTACCTAATGATTTCATAATGATTTCAAAGAACATTTTCTATTCATTGACATTTTTTTATATTCTGGTCTTTTATGCTGAAGTCACTATTAAAGCCAGGTCTGTTGATAACTATAGTAGAAGAAAGATCGGTGATCACTCCACATCCATTCAATTGTTAAAAACGAAGAACTTTATTTCAACAGATTAAAAGCAAACATGGTCCTGATGCATTTCGTATCCACGATACGGCAATGTCATCGGTCTATGACTACGTATCGTGGATACGAAACGCGTCAGGACCATGTTTGCTTTTAATCTGTTGAAATAAAGTTCTTCGTTTTTAACACTTGAGTGGACATGGAGTGCTCGCTGATCTTTCTTCTACTGCAATTCACCTCTAGCTACAGGTTTGGGGTGACGCATCCGGGCCACCCTCTTCATTTGGTGAGTACAATTTCTCCGCTTGTTACCTTCATGTTTTGTTTGAAGGAACTGCTGACCCAAGAGCAGGACCTGAGGTTCCTACACCCGGGTCACTGTGCCTATTGGATGAGCCGCAGATTTTGCCCACTCCAGAGTTAACCGTTTAGATTTAAATTGTTTAAGTGGCAAGGTCTTATTTTAATTTAGTGTTAACTCCTGAGTGGCCATATAGTAATCACTTTGAACTCACCAAACTGAGTATTGTTTCATTTCCCTTTCTGTTGACAACTATGCAATACTTTGTAGTATTACATATTTTTAGACTTTAGAATAAAGAGAAATAAACTCATTTGGCATTATTTAATAAATGGCACTACGTTTGCCCAGGAGCAGTAACCAATATCAACCAATCACCAGGCATTTACTGGATAACTTTTTAAAAGTATCATCATATTGGTTACTATGAGTTACTGCTCCTGGGCAAACTTTTATTACACATGGGGGATTGAGTTTAAATAGGCAAATAGAATCACTGGGGTACATCCTACTCCAGGGCCCCACCCCAGTCACAATCCCCCTTGCCCCTGGGCCCCCTACCCAACCACAACCCCACCTCCTACCCCAGTCACAATCCCCCTTGCCCCTGAGCCTCCTACCCAGCCGCAACACCACCTACTACACCTGCCCCCCCCACCCCTGGGCCCCCCCTCCCAAGCCATAACCCCGCCTCCCCAGCCATACCTTAGTTTATCTTGTTGCGGCCGTGATCGGGCCCGAGGAAGATAAGGATGCAGCACCAAGGGAGCAGGTCTGGGTTGAAGGACACCAAGAGGGCCAGGGCCCACCAGATTTTTTTCCCAGTGCCCTGCCAGCCCAGTCCGACCCTGGGTCTAAGTAGGCAAAGCGAATATACTGCTGATTTATCACCTTAAATAACCTTTTCCATACAGATAATCTGAAAATTAGGGATGAACAAATTTTTTCACTGAGTTTCGCTGTGGAAATGACTCCCATAGAAAATAAATTTTTTGCCTATACACTTTAATGCATTTTGCCAAATTTTTGGTGAAACGAAACGGGTCAAATTCAAAGATCCCTACCTGCAGCAGAGAAAAGGAGTTGCTAAGCAGAGGGAAGAGTTGGGGGGGGGGGAGGCAGATGAAGCCGGGGGCTTTCCTTGGGTTCCCTTCTGGGTTGGCCCGGCTCTGCTCATCTAATATTTGTTTAAAGGGCTGTGAACCCATGCAATAACATTTTGACTAGTGAAAGAAAATGTAAATCTTAGAAAATATAGAAAATGTTCTATACAAATTTCTGATATTTCATTAAACTAACTTGTAAATGTAATTACTAGTGACAGACTTGTAAAGATGCATGCAAGGTATTGTGGGGAAAACAGTCTATGCTGAAGGAGTGCTGACTTCTGCTACACTTGTTTCAAGAGTCAGAACCAACAGAGCAGAAAGGAACAGACAAATACTGCTTTCAATTGCAATTACATTTACAAATAGCTATAAATCAGCTGAAAATGTTTAATTAACGTATAGTATAAACTGGCTTAGAGTGACATTTTCTTTCAACATTTCTTAAATGTTAAGGTACTTAAATCTGTGATTCAAGTATAACAAAGTAAAATAGATTTCCATAGTTTTGGCAATCCCATTTTCCTACGTGGATTGCACACAAGTAAATCATGATTGCTTTAATATCAAATGTTCTTTTTGTAGCAAACAACACAGAGGTGTTTCATCATTATATTCATCATCATCATTTATTTATATAGCGCCGACAAGATACGCAGTGCTTTACCTTAGTTATAACAAACAGGGAATAAATGGTGGATAACAAACAAGGGCTACAGAGTACAATAGGATTAGAGGGCCCTACAAATTAGAGTTTACAAACGTTAAAGGTTAGGGTACAAGTGTCATGTTTTTCTTTATGGCTTGATAATGATATACTATATATTATAGACTATATTATAGCATAGTTATAGTTTTCATCTGGCTTGTGGACCAGGCATATTTATCTGTAATGATATCGACTAAGATGAATATATTCGACATGTTTATTATTCATCTTTAACTAGAACAACTACATGTTCATTTATAGTATTGGTTTTTTTTTTTTCAAATGATTGGACAGCATATGCCAGAAGTGACACATCCACTAAAAATCTGTTTCACATAAATGTTTATCCACATTTAAGCAGATCTGTTTCTAGTCTTTTAAAAAAAGGGAGATTTTTTTTTTAAAATTTAGATCACTACAAGAACATAATTCAGTGTGCTCTATTAACAGCCATTTGGTCTTTTACATTAAGGTCAATGGCACATAAAATAAGTTATTTACTATGACCCTGGACTATAGCACTAAGGTATACAAAAATGTTGCCCCTTTGTGCACATTCAGAGTACTTGTGCCGGGGGTCTGCAAAGGATTGGAGGTGCTACTAGTATAATGCAATGCAAACTAATGTAAGGCATTCCTGACCTTACTACTTGCCAGATGATTAGTACAGAGATCCACTGAAGACTGTACTGGCCAATGCTCCTTAATTTGCAGGTCGCATGTAAAGGGGTGTGGAGGGTGATGCTTATATTACTACCCCTGCTAGGGTTGCCACCTGGCTGGTATTTTACCAGCCTGGCCGGTAAAAATGATGGTTGATCCCGATGTCATTAATAGGGAAAAAAGAAAAATATATAGGAAGGCTGGTATTTTTTTTCCAGAAAAGGCGGCAACCCTAACCCCTGCCCATCCCTAAAGAATATGCAGACAGTGATACAGCCATTTGGCACATGCAGGCATCTTCTGCACACTATTTTAGAGTGTTGAAACCTGCAGCAATACAGAAAAGTGGGGACTCAAGTATGGAAAAAAAATGGTGGTTTGCACCTGTTTTTTTGATTTTGCACAATGTCCTGCACTTTATAATAACTAAGGACAAAGGCACACAAACTGTATGACCCACTTATAAAGTGATAACTAATTTTTATTTTTCATATATAAATAGTTGGGCAATGTTGTAGTTTAGCAGCAGATGGAGCAACCCCTAAAGTTGGCCTGTAGGGGAATTCCCCTGCCGGAGCTTTGCCATTGCTCTGTGGCCTAAGAACATCAAGCAGGCAGGACTGAAGACAGTAGTGTGGCCAGACCAGGTGGAGATTGTTTCCTTTAGGGCTAGTAGTGGGGTGTGAGTTCACTGTAGAAGTGAGAGATAGTGATGGGCCAATTTTCGCTGCGAATTTTTGAGTTTTGTTGCCGGTGAATACATTTGTGAAATTGCTGCTAAAATTTGCCTGCTGAACTTTTGCCACCATCAATTTTGACTCCCTCAAATTGATGCCAATGGCAAAATTCTCCCATCACTAGTGAGAGATAGAGAGGCTAGTTAGCAAGGGCAGTCTGTTTAATTTCGGAGTAGAGTCCCTGAGGCTATTGTGTGCAGGTTAGTAAATTGAAAGCATTCAGGTGTAGGTTAGAGGGAGCCTACGATATATAGCTTGGGCATTGTATGTTGGACACTGCAGAGAAACAGGGGGAAGGGTTAATTAGGAGAGAAGGCTTCCTGAAGAGCTAACCGAGTTGTGCACTTAGTGTGTCATTGCCCTAATGTGTTTTTCTGCCAACTCTAAATACAACAGCTGAGGAAATGCCAGCTCAGTCCTTGTCCATATTGGCATTTTGGAAGGTATAAAAATATTTCCTGCTATTCTTCATCATAAAATGCTTCCATGCAAGCTAACTGATCAATGTATAAAGTCTAAGAATACCTCTGCTTTTAGCCAGGTAGAATCATATGCATAATAATTCTTTGGCAGGTGACCTTTGAGGTATAAACAAGCTGAAGAGTCAACAAATGATGTCTCTGATGATACACAAACACATGTGCATTTCATCCTTTGTGTTTCAGCAACATTCAAGAGCCTTCTACCTGCATTAGATATGGGAAGAGACTTCTCAAGAGTAGCATGTACACCATATGTTTCATTTATAAAAGGAATCCAGTCTCTGATGTGTAGGGAGTCAAAACAATGAACTTGCAGTATGTTTTGATAAATGGAATAGTGTTGTATCTTAAATAAACTCTTTGAGCACTTTTATCTGAGAAGTACTTTTGTAAAATCAAACATTGCCCCAGCTGCCTGGTGACAGTCATGAAAAATGTCAGATCTCAAGGAACGGCAGCATTATCACTGTGTAGTACTTTCTCTTATATCTTATCTACACCTAAGTGGATTTGCTTGACTTTCAAAGAAAGGTTTAATATTAAAGTCTGGGCCAAAACGAAGGGAAACTAAACAAAAACGAGATTGTTTGGGAAAATGCAGAAACAACAACTAGTGATGGGCTAATCTGGGACATTTGGCTTCGCTGAATGAGTCGCGTAAGGGCGGAAAAATTAGCAAAACTGTGAAAATTCGCAAAACACATTGAAGTCAACGGGTGTCAAAATAATTTTGACGCACGACAATTTTTTTTACACATTCTGCAAAAAAAATTTCCAGACCACATTACTTGTCACAGTTTCTTAATAATATATGTTTTTTAATATTTTCTGAACAAACGGGTGTAAGGTTACAAATGTATCATTATATGAAATACAGGTATGGGATCCGTTATCCGGAAGCCCATTATCTAGAAAGCTCAGAATTAAAGAAAGAATGCCTCCCATAGACTCTGTTTTACCAAAATGTTTTAATTCCTTTTTCTCTGTAATAATAAAACAGTACCTTGTGCTTGAACCAAACTAAGATATAATGGATCCTTATTGGAAGCAAAATCAGCCTATTGGGTTTATTTAATATTTGCATGATTTTCTAGTAGACTTAAGGTATGAAAATACAAATAACAGAAAGATCCATTATCTGTTAAATCCCAGGTCCTAGGCATTTTGGATAACAGGGCCTTACCTGTACCATTATATAATTTGTGTTGTAATGATTTATAGGTTTTTTTGCCAGATCAAGCATATTTTCATTTTAAAATTTTCAGTTAACCCTAGTCTGTTCATATCACCTCCTTTATAACTAGGGTTGCCACATTTCTCAATTATATTTTCCAGCCTGAGGGGAGGTGCTTCCTTTTGGTGTCACAGGGGCAGAGAATAGGTGGTAGTGCTGGAGTAAAGTGTGGAGATGCAGCCAAACTTTGTAAAAGGGAAGGGAACTCTATATGCGCAGGGTTAATTAAGTGCCCAAAGTACCAGAAACATGTATCACTAGCATATTGTGCATACCTAAGAAACAGTAGCGATAGCAACAAAGTGTACTTAGTAACATTGTTCAATTAAGTCAGAAAATGGTTACATTTGAAGAATGGTTACATTTCAAAAAAAGGTTACATGTTTTCATCAAAACTTCAAGGTTCAAAGTGGTTATAGCAACGTCATATTAAGCAATAAAGTTCAATCGAAATTGTAATTAAGTGTATACAGGCTGTGAGTACTTCTACGGAGTCTCTGGGAGGTCAACTGTGTTCACATAGAGAAGGTAAATATACCGACCCACTTGGAGGCGATCTTTAGAACCAGAGGTGGGAGTCAGAAAATGCTGGTCATAATGACCAATACTGGTACAAAAGGAGAGAAAGGCCCTGTGCAGAAGAGCTTACAATCTAAAGGGGGAGGGAATGAGACACAAAGTCTGGGAGAGGGCAAGATCAAAAATAAGCAGGTGAGAAATGTAGCATATGGTACTGCATTTGGTAGCTACAGAATGAGGGTAGGCCTCCTTAAATAAGTTTGTTTTAAGAGATCTTTTGAAAGCAGAAAGGTTGGGAGAAAGTCAGACAGACTGTGGCAGTGAATTCCAGAGAAGGGTGAGGAGCAGGTCAGTAGAGGAGCATAGTCAGTAGAGGAGCATAGTAAGCTGTTGGGTGAGTATCTAGAGGTCAGTTCAGAGATGTAGGGGTGGGGCAGAGTTATGAAGTGCTTTGAATGTCAAGGACAAGCTTTGGAGAGACTGGAGGAGGAGAGAATGATACACAGTGTCAATTGGAGCCGAGAGATCAAGAAGTATAAGTAGTCAGAAGTGGTTGTTGGCTTTTGTTGTTAGAAGGTCATTAGTTAGTCAGGTTAGGGCAGTTTCAGAGGAGTGTTGTTACCTAAAACTAGATAATAAGGAGTCCAGCAGGTTATTGTTAGAGGGGAATGTCGTATCTATTCATGTAATTTACAAATCTTGTAATTCTTGTGACTGGAAAAGTGTCCAGTGTTCCCAAATTTCTGCGTGGATTTCTGTGTTGTCTTTTAGAAGTGCTGAATGATAATGCATAGAGTGTACATAGTTGATCAAGGTTTTAAGCTGGTTAGTTGAAACGATACCCAGTTAATGCTATTACACAGCAAGCTGCTACCAAAATCTGGGAGAGCAGTTTATTCTGTTTCGGGGAGAGTTTGTTGGAAGAAAGGAAGCTGAATGAATGCTGAAAGTAGGGCATGACCACCAGGAATGGAAATAAGCAACACAATTTTGACAGCCTTGAAAACAAATAGGTGGGTAAGATGTAGAAGAGTCATTTTTCTGTACAAGTGTTATATACCATCTAGTTAGGAATGTATTGGCTGTTTCCTTTATACTTATATATGGGGATATTTCCCATACAGATTGCCATATGCTATCCCATTTTATTGTCAAGGGGGGATTGAAAATCGGTTTCCCAAGCTTGCATATATTTGCTGGGAGTTTTAGGGTGGCACTAAGTTTGGAATATAACTGACAAATGGTTCCATAATTCTGCCTAGGAGATTTATAGTGGAATTCAAAAAAGGAGCCTTCTGATGTTCAAAGCATTCTATCGTGATTTTTACGGTGTCGTCGCACAAGTCACATGACTGAGGGCACCTGGGAAACTGACAACATGTCTAGTCCTCTGTCAGATTTAAAAAGTAAATATATAAAATCCATTTGCTCTTTTGAAAAATGAATTTCAACACAGGAACTATTGCTATTAACTGATACAATTTGTAAAACACGAATTTTCCCATGACAGAATCCCTTCTGTTGTGGGACTTTGTGAAGAGTAAAAGTGGGAAAGTATAATCTTTTAATCCTTTTGACAATCAGTGATTAGTCTTTCTGATATTAAAGTGTTTTCAGTATTGGTTATCCCTTAAAATAAGTAATTATATGCATTTTCAGTGATGAGCAAGCTATGGAGTTGCTGATGCTGTTGAACTAAACCTTCCAGAAAACTCTCCAGCTATTGATGGGATACTAACAGCTGCGTAGCCCAATATATATATATATATATATATATATATATATATATATATATTTTTTTTTTTTTTTTTTTTTTTTTTGTTACTGCATCCTTTGAAAACTCCTTCAACCACATTATACAGTATACTTGAAAGTGTTTGTTTTGCCAGAGCAAGTACCTGGAACATCGGCATGAGAGACCTGAAATGCTAGAGAACAGGACCTTGCATAATTGTACCATTGCTAATGGAAAAAACATGAAGTTTCCCGTTGGTGAGAGGCCACATTTGGACGGCTGCTTTTGCATGTGAATTATCAATCACAAAGCCATTAGCTATCATAAGCAGATGGGCACCTGCTCTTTTCAGCGTAATGCAATCTTCATTGTTGAATTAAAAGAATAAAAATAGAAAAGAGAAGACAAACGCTGGTTATATACTTTATATATACTTTTAAAAATAAAATATGATTTCATATTTAGCTTATCCTAGTATAGTTCTTATTATTATTCTTGTACACTGCATGGCTCATATTTTTGTAAGCAGTGATGTCCAGGAAGATATTAAGAGGACATGTACAGATAGATTGGAGAACTAACTAGCCAGACTTTATAGCTATTAGTTATTGGTTACCATTCTGTAGAAGGGCCGAGCATTCCTGATGTCCATGTTTCAGTTGTAATGATATATCATCTACAAAGAGGGTTATAACTGTTAGACAACGTGGACTACACTCTACATCCCTGCACTCAGGTTTGACCCTAGAACATATCTGACGGATACAAGCGGGACTGGAATTAGGGGTAGGTAGCAGAGGCATGGGTCTAGGGTGAAACTGTGGGAGGGTACTGGGAATATTCCACTTCTGCAGGCATGCCCTTAGTTTCTCCCCTTCTCTTAGTCTGATGCCCCAAATTTTCCCTCTCTGCAAGTCAAGCTAAGGGTGTTGGGGTGTTAAGGTGAGCTGTGAATGAAGGTGAGGTTTGGTTGGGGCAATCAAGGGTGTAACCTTTGGGCACTCTCACCTGTAGCCTCGGCACTGGACGCAAGCATCACGGTGTAACCCATATATCTTATCTTAAAAAACTATGGAAGAACAGAATCAAGTGCACCAATAGAAATACATTTTTTCACTGAAACTACAATGCTTGGGTCTGTCACCTGTTGCATCCTAGGCTCATGTCTATCCCTATTTCCCAACCTGCCTATTGCCAGAGAATATGACCAATCTAAAATTATATCTATTTGTGATATTTGTGCACTTGTTTTCCTTTTAAGATGAATGTCAACCAGTTCCAAGCAGCTTTGCAATACACATTCATTACAATTTTCTATGGTTTTCAATTTCTATGTATTGCTATTGAAATCAGTGTTTGCCTGTTTCTGTCTTTCTCTGTCCTGATGACGCAGACTGTTGATACAATGTAAGACAAGGCAGCTAACAGACCTGATGGGGAACTAAGACTTTTGCAACATTGTTTAAAAAGTAACAAGCAGGAGTTAACCAAATGCTGCCTTTTCTTTTCTATATAATAATACAGTACCTTGTATTTGATGGCAACTAAACTACATTAATCCAAATTGGTGGCAAATTGGGTTTCTTTAATGTTTAAATGTATAGTGATCCAAATGACTAGCAATGGGCGAATAAATTTGCCAGGCATGGATTTGCGGTGAATTTCCATGTTTCGCCACCCGCGAAAATTTGACAAAAAATAGTGCGCATAAAAATTGTAAAAATTGTTGTGACTTTAATGCATTTGGACAAAATAGTTGTGCGTATAAAAATTGCAGATTGCGTCAAAATTGTTGTGTGTCGAAATAATTTTGACACCCATTGACTTCAATGCGCTTCGTGAATTTTTTTAGCGTTTCGCGAATTTTTTCTACTTTTTGCGAAACGGGACAGATTTGCCCATCTCTACAAATGACTGAAAAACTCCTTATCTGGAAAACCCCAAGCCACAAGCCGTCTGGATAATAGATCCCATACCTGTTTTATACTTTCTGCCAAAAGGTTCCAGTACAAGAAAAGTAATGTCTAAATAACCAGCCTTGCAAAAATAATTGTTCTCCAACCTTGCTGCAGTGAATGAGTTAATATGAGACAAAATGATTTTTGATAAGGTTCAGCCTTCAGTGTTTGCATTCTAAACTTCTCTGCTTCAGATTGATTAGATGTACTTCACTGTCTAAAGCCATTCTTCTAATATATTCCTCTTCCTATATTATTGACACGCTCTCATTGTACTTATCATCTTTGAATCAATTATCTCTATACTTTAGATCTTGTTGACTTCTATTGGCATCAACGACGGCAAGTGGAGGAGAAAAGTTCAGACATTTGCATATCTCAGACTCCTTCTTATCGACAACTCCAGACAGATTTCACCTTGTTTTCAATAGGAGGTCAGCACTGAATCAACAACACTGGAGAGTTCACTGTCACCGCGCAAGCAGAACTTTCACCTTTAAAAGTGATTAATTAAGCATATCAAACGTAAAATAGATGTACATTTTAAATCAGGCAGCCGGCAATGAAAAACAACAGTTAAAAATTCACTTTAAAATAAATGACCTGGTGGGAGATACTTGCTGTGGAATAAATGGTCTTAGTAAAACTATGTTGTTCCTGGTGTAGCATATGCCAATAAAGGGGTTGTTCCCCTTTAAATGAATTTTTGGCTTGATGTAGAGAGTGATATTCTGACACAATTTGCAATTGGTCTTTATTTGTTAGTATTTGCGATTTCTGAGTTATTAATTAATTCAGCAGCTCTCTAGTTTGCAATTTCAGCAATCTGGTTCCTACGGTCCAAAATACCCTAGCAACCGTGCATTGATTTGAATAAGACACTGGGATATGAATAGGAGAGGCCTGAATAGAAAGATGAGTAATAAAAAAAAGTAACAATAACAACAATTTTGCAGCTGTACAGGACATTTGTTTTTAAATGGGGGTCAGTGACCCCCACCTGGAAGCTGATAAGAAGACTGCATATAATTAAATAACTATAAATAATGAAGACCAATTGAAATGTTGCTTGGAATGAGCATTCTATAATATACTAAAAATTAAAATTAAGGTGAACCACCACTTTATGAGGCCAACTGGAGAGAAATGTATGAACTTACTGGGCCCTGAAGAAAAATCTTTTTAAGGGATCCAAATATTCCAAGTTTTTGAAAAGGTCATCCAAAAACAACTACCAATTACTTGGCCCTCTACACTAATAGGTCCTGCAGCAGCTGCTGGCTCTGTTGTGCCTAATGATAAACCATTGCAATTAACAACTGCTACTGTTCTTGTTGGCTCCAGAAAACCCAGAGATAAGTATTTGCATATGTTCATCATTCATAAGACTGTATATTAAGGCAACCCCTTTTTTGCACACAGCATTTTTGTGTTAAAATGATAATAACACCAGGAAGCTTTTCCTATCTACTGTACCTACCAATCACAGGCCACATTACTTTCATATTATTTTTAGTGATGGGCGAATACATTTGCCAGACGCAAATTGACCCATTTCGCAACCAGTGAATAAATTTGTGAAACTGCTGCGAGAATTCCACAGAGAAAAAATTTGCCACGTCGGACAAATTTGGGTGGGCGTCAGAATAGTCACGCGCATAAACATTGTCACCTCAAAATTATTCGGACGCCCATTGACTTTATTGCATTTGGAAAAAATAGGCGCGCGTATAACAATAATCACATGCGTCGCAATTGACGCGTGTCAAAATCATTTTGATGCCCATTGACTTCAATGCATTCTGGAATTTTTTTTGCGAAATTCACAAATTTTCCATCGAAGCGAAATGGGACAAATTCACCCATCGCTAATTATCTTACATTTTTTGGGGGAAGGAACAGAGGGGCTTTCTGCTGGGTGTATTAGTACTTTTGGTGTCACATGATGGTAGTCACAGAGCTGTTCTGTGCAGGCAGCAGGTTGTTGGGGTCACATTTTTATTTTATTCTGGGAGTCACGTTGCTGTCCTATGCTAGATGTTGTACAGGGTCACATACTTCAAGTTTATGCTGGTGGGAGTCACAGTACAGTTCTGTTCTGTACTGTGTTCAGTTCCACGCTGGTCCTATTCTGGGGTCATAGTGTCACATTTTAAATTTGCTGGAAATCACTGTGCTGTGCCATGCTGTGGGTCACAGAGTTCCATTTTATGCTTGTTTGGATTCATAGTTTTTTCCTATACTGGGACTAGCTGGCAATCACAGAGTTGCATTTTATGCTGACAAGTCACAGTGCTTCCTATGCTTTGGGTTCCAAGGGTCACAAAGTTCTGTATATGGACATTTGTGTCACTATGTCAGTAAGCCATGTATTGTATGAGTACACAAGAGATTATTATTTGAAAGGCAAACATCTGGCGGCATTTGCTTCTTGTGGGACATATATATAAGACAGAATGGCGTTTTTGCGAATGTTTAGTTCTGCTTGCAAGTTGCAATCATATAATGATTCGCTGGCGAATATTACTTCACTAAGCAAAGGTTAGCGTTAACACATGCTCTGGAGTTTCATTAAATATTGTTTTGCGAAATATGTTTTGCGATTGTGAAATTTTATTACATACACTGTGAATGTTTGCAAAAGCCATTTGGTTGCAAGGAAGCCGTTGAAGTCTGTAATTGGTAAAAAAAGGACTCAAACATGCTAATATTCACAATGGTCTTTGCAAGTATATTACATTTCCTCATTAGAGGCATATTTATCAAAATAATTTTTCTACTTTTTGAAAAAAAGTTAAAAACTTGTATAACTCTAATTTGGTTATAGTCTTTAAAATAGCAATGAACCCTTTGCAATCCAGGCCTGGGTTTATTTTTGCGTATGAAAGATGCTGGGAACTGGGTTTTACAGCGCACTGCCTCCACCTAGTGGGCACTGAGGAGCACACCTCAGAGGGAAAATAACTTTTATAGAAAAAAGAAAGATGAAGAAACTGTGCAGTCTACACATAATACATACAACACTCCTGCACTGGGGACTTATCTTATCTAACTCACTAGTAGATATTCCACTGTTTAACTAACACAGTCCTTTTACAATACAGTTCCAATGAAATGTCCCTTCCTAAAGAGCTCTTATTCCCCAGGTAGCGCTACCTTTTTCCCAAAAGTACCTTTCCCTTTGTAACCTTTCCCTAAGTAGCTGCTCCCATGTGGCAGGCACACATTCAAGACCTGTCCTCACACAAGGGTTTCAACAAGCATCCAACAGCTGAACTGGATGCAGTGTAACTTCTCCCTATAGACTGGAAACTCACACACAGTCTCTCTCTTGTTGCTGCAGCTCCTTTACTCACACGCTGCACTGTCACACTCCACAGATCTGGCTATAGCTGACTGTTGCAGCAGAGGCTCCTTTATAAACTCTGTATGTAACCCTGTGAATTTGGCCAGAGCCAGAGCTAGGGGTAGGCAGAAGAGGCACATGCCTAAGGCACAAAGGTGGAGGGGTGCCAGGCACGTACCTCTTCTGCTGCCTTCCCCTAGCTCAGTCCCTTGTGTCCTCCACCACTTGCAGTTCCTCCTGTCTTTTTGCGCTAGCCTGTGCATGTTGCACTCTTGTGTGCGCTCTTCCATGTGCACACACACTTGTGCTGGCAGCTACTCAAGAATCCTCAAAGTGCTTGTGCACGCTTCCATGCATGTGCACACACTTCTTTGCATGCAGGCTTGAGGAGGGGGGGGCGACATAGCCAGCTGGGTTGCCTAGGGTGCCCAGCTGGCTTGGCCTGGTACTGCATTTGGCTCCAAAGTAAGGCACTCCCCTGGGTCCTCTTCCTCTCCCAGTGATGCGCTGGGGCACCCAGCCAATCAGATGGCTTTCTAGCCTGTAACCGGACTAAATGATGATGTCTCAGACAGAAAAATAGGGGAAGGACTTGTCTGATTCCCTACATTTGACATAGACAGCTCCCACTGACTCTTACATGAACTGGACAGCCTTTAGATTCTAAAAGCATCTGGATTTCTGAGAATTTGAATTTCTTTTGCATTTTTTTGCCTTAATAAATATCATACATTGGAATGTTTTTAAAGCATAATTCAAAGTCAGGAGCATAAAAAATTTGAATAATTTCAAAATTTGGAATTCAAAGTATAAAGTACCCCACATCATTTCTGCTTTCAAAAGTCTAGCTGTCCTACAAGGAGTATGTCCAGAAATATGATAGCCCCACAAGCACTGAAATATTTCCTTCAGTATTCTGTCCTTCCTGTAATCCAGGCATTAGCACCTCCAGAAGTAAGTTGGTTTAACCAACAGTATATAATTGCTTCTATCTTTCCCAGTAGTGTGCTATCGCTACCAGCCAAATATCATAAATTGTGCGCTATTGCCTCCAGTGTTATGTCAAACCCTAACAGTGAAAAACCAGACCAACTGTGCAAACACTTCAAAAGCTTCCCTCCCTGCTAAACCAACTTATTAGTACTGTCCTGTTACTTCATCAACTCACACAGATGGGAATCATGTCTGGATAAGCAAACAAATGATAAAAGTAAAAATCTGATTTACTTATTTGCTCTCCTGACTAATTGAAAATGACAAATAAAATCCTGTATAGCCATAATTTCAAAAACATAAACGCATAACAAATGTTACACTACAGTTCTACATCTGTCTTTTTATTCCCATTTTACTTAACTCATTGTTCAGTTGTCACAAATTTGTATTTAGAAGAGAGAAAATTCACATTTGTATGCATTAGTTCAGTGTAGCATAGTTTATTGGTTTTTTTTCCATGATACAAAATATACAGTGTTGATTTCTTTTATTGCACTTTGATTTAAACCGGCAGCTTTTATTTTCTGCCACAGTGACATTTCAGTTAGTAACACGGAATCTAATGAATTGTTAACAATAAATGAATCCGCAACAGGAAAAGCACATCCACGTATACTGTACGCCGTACAAAAAGTCCTAATGATGCTCTCTAAACTGCAAATCATGTAAAAAATGAACTGAATTATTTTGGACATTCGCTATTATGGAGCTGTAAAAAAACAATTACTGGTTTTGCAGGCACAATTTACCCTAAATAGCAGAAAATATTGCATTATACAGCAGAATGTTACAGCTTCCTTATGTTTCAAGCATTCACAGCATATGACAGCAGAATACTGAGAGTGCAGTAACGTGTCTATTAATTACTGTCATTTACATGAGAATATAAACTGTGGATGCTAAAATGGAATGCATGTATATAGTAGCATTATCTTTAAAATATTCAGCATCTGTGCAGTGTTTGGAATGTTCATCTCAGTTTAGCAATATAAAAATCGGTATTATTGTTTCCTCATGGCTTCAACAGCAGTGAATCTGAGGTATAGATTTATGAAGAATCAGTAAAATGACCTTATATCTAGATGTGATTCGTTTGCACTGATTGATCAACTTAATTGATGGACAGTTATAGTTTTTATATAATACGCACAATATGCAGTGCTGTTCTTAATCAAGAATAGAGTGTTGAACAAGCTACATTTAAGCATCTTCTATGTTCGGTGAAGGTAACCAAGGCAACGGAGTACTGATTGTAAAGCAAATTCCGGTCCTTATGGACCACCAGCAGATCACAGGTTCACTAAGCAGTTATATCTCTGTGCTCATTTAATATAAACTATATTGACACAGTATGAATTCACATTTTGTTGATTTTTTTATCAATGCTAGTGGAAATCTCCATTTACAAGTACTTTTCCTTTTTTAACTATATTTCATCTCTAAGAATTACTTTCTTCAGCATCATTTATACATCATGAGAGCTCATGTATGAAACCATATGATCTACAAAGCATTAAAGGCTAGCTGAACGAGATTTGAAGGTTCTCCCAAAGGTACTTATTTGTTTACATGCTCCTTTACATTATGCAGCCATAAGGACAATTCCCCTGTTCAACCTGTTCTGATAAATAGAGTGCAATTTCAAACAGAGGTTCACCTTTAAATAACTTTTAGTATGTTATAGAATGGCTAATTCTAAGCAACTTTGCAACTGGCCTTTATATTTTTATTTTTTAGAGTTTTTGAATTATTTGCTTTGTTCTTCTGATTCTTTCCAGCTTTCAAATGGGGGACAATGTCCCTATCTAAAAAACAAATGCTCTGTAAGGCTACAAATTTGTTATTGATATTTGTTATAGGCCCTCTTATTCCAGTACTCTATTTAAAGGAGAAGGTAAGGCTGTATTTACTTGGGAGTGACAAAAGTTAGGCACCCCCAAGTGATTGTATATACTGTACTTACCTGAAACCCCAGGGTGGTGTTCCTATCAGAAGAAAACTGCAACGGTCCAGGGATTGGCTTCTGGCTTCTTCTTTCTTTGTGCGGGTGCCTATGCACAGTAGCGCGAAAATCAGAACTTTAACTAAGAAGTTGACTATTTTGTACTACTGCGCATGCATCTGCCCTGGTGAAGATAGAAGAAGAAGGAAGCCAATCACTCCATGGTGTTCGATGGAAGAACCCCCGGACTGGAGCAGTTTTCTTCTGATAGGATACTTCAGGTAAGAATACACTGGCACACGAGGTACAATGCAATGCAGGGTGACCCCTTGCTTATTTATTTGTGCGGACGTGCAACGTTTCGGGGCGAGCCCCTTTCTCAAGCATAACAACGTGACCAAGTGCACACCATATAACAAGGAAACAATTAAAATAATTAACATACACAATAGAGAGCACCACCGTGTGCCAGTGTATTCTTACCTGAAGTATTCGTCTGGGGATTGCCGCACCCTTTACGCTGTGCACCGGGGCTTCTTTTACAGAATTGAAGAGTGTGCTCTGCTTCATCCTTGTTCCAGTTCTTCTGATAGGAGCAACAGCCCGGGATTTCAGGTAGGTATATCTAATCCCTTAGGGGACCCTACATTTTTTCACCCGAAATAAATAGGCCTTTCTTTCTCCTTTAAATCAAGAAATGATTGCTCTTATTTACAGAAATAAGAGTTTTTTCCCTAAAGGATTTGACCAGACACACTGCTATCATGAATGTCATAAATGTGATTTTATTTAGGGAGACCCATCTTTGGCCAAATTGGCACAGCTAATAGAGATGTCGCGAACTGTTCGCCGGCGAACTTGTTCGCGCGAACATCGGGTGTTCGCGCTCGCCGGAAGTTCGCGAACGTCGCGCGACGTTCGCCATTTTGGGTTCGCCATTGTTGGCGCTTTTTTTTGCCCTCTCACCCCAGACCAGCAGGTACATGGCAGCCAATCAGGAAGCTCTCCCCTGGACCACTCCCCTTCCCTATAAAAACCGAAGCCCTGCAGCGTTTTTTCACTCTGCCTGTGTGTGCTGAAGAGATAGTGTAGGGAGAGAGCTGCTGCCTGTTAGTGATTTCAGGGACAGTTGAAAGTTTGCTGGCTAGTAATCGTTTTGATACTGCTCTGTTATTGGAGGGACAGAAGTCTGCAGGGGTTTGAGGGACATTTAAGCTTAGGTAGCTTTGCTGGCTAGTAATCTACCTTCTACTGCAGTGCTCTGTATGTAGCTGCAGTGGGCAGCTGTCCTGCTTCTGATCTCATCTGCTGACTGCTGCAATAACAGTAGTCCTTGTAAGGACTGCTTTTATTTATTTTTTTGTTGTTTTACTACTACTACTACTACTACTACTATAAGAGCCCAGTGCTATTAGTCTAGCAGTGTTGGGGAGTGGGACTGGTGTGCTAATCTGCTGCTCCTAGTAGTTCAGCAGCACCAACTTTAATTTTTTTTTTTTAATATTCATTTTTTTTTATTTTACTTTTTTTTATTTTACTACCGCTGTAGTAGTGTATAAGTTGACCTTTTAGGCATTATTTGCCCTGTAGGCATTATTTGCACACTGTTTTCTTCAACCCGCCATCGAGCTGTGTGACCTTGTTCACATTCTGTCTAAATATCCATAATATTACCGTCTCCAGAAAAAACACCGGAGTCACTTTTTTCAAGCAGCCATAATATATTTTACGTAATCCGTATCCACCGCTGTAGTAGTGTATACGTTGGCCTTGTAGGCATTATTTGCACACTGTTTTCTTCAACCCGCCATCGAGCTGTGTGACCTTGTTCCCATTCTGTCTAAATATCCATAATATTACCGTCTCCAGAAAAAACACCGGAGTCACTTTTTTCAAGCAGCATTCATATATTTTACGTAATCCGTATCCACCGCTGTAGTAGTGTATACGTTGGCCTTGTAGGCATTATTTGCACACTGTTTTCTTCAACCCGCCATCGAGCTGTGTGACCTTGTTCCCATTCTGTCTAAATATCCATAATATTACCGTCTCCAGAAAAAACACCGGAGTCACTTTTTTCAAGCAGCATTCATATATTTTACGTAATCCGTATCCACCGCTGTAGTAGTGTATACGTTGGCCTTGTAGGCATTATTTGCACACTGTTTTCTTCAACCCGCCATCGAGCTGTGTGACCTTGTTCCCATTCTGTCTAAATATCCATAATATTACCGTCTCCAGAAAAAACACCGGAGTCACTTTTTTCAAGCAGCATTCATATATTTTACGTAATCCGTATCCACCGCTGTAGTAGTGTATACGTTGGCCTTGTAGGCATTATTTGCACAGTGTTTTCTTCAACCCGCCATCGAGCTGTGTGAGCTTGTTCACATTTTGTCTAAATATTGATAATATTATCGTCTCTAGAAAAACCACTTGAGTTACTTTTTTTCAAGCAGCATTCATATATTTTACGTAATCCGTATCCACCGCTGTAGTAGTGTATACGTTGACCTTGTAGGCATTATTTGCACACTGTTTTCTTCAACCCGCCATCGAGCTGTGTGACCTTGTTCACATTTTGTCTAAATATTGATAATATTATCGTCTCTAGAAAAACCACTTGAGTTACTTTTTTTCAAGCAGCATTCATATATTTTACGTAATCCGTATCCACCGCTGTAGTAGTGTATACGTTGACCTTGTAGGCATTATTTGCACACTGTTTTCTTCAACCCGCCATCGAGCTGTGTGACCTTGTTCCCATTCTGTCTAAATATCCATAATATTACCGTCTCCAGAAAAAACACCGGAGTCACTTTTTTCAAGCAGCATTCATATATTTTACGTAATCCGTATCCACCGCTGTAGTAGTGTATACGTTGGCCTTGTAGGCATTATTTGCACACTGTTTTCTTCAACCCGCCATCGAGCTGTGTGACCTTGTTCCCATTCTGTCTAAATATCCATAATATTACCGTCTCCAGAAAAAACACCGGAGTCACTTTTTTCAAGCAGCATTCATATATTTTACGTAATCCGTATCCACCGCTGTAGTAGTGTATACGTTGGCCTTGTAGGCATTATTTGCACAGTGTTTTCTTCAACCCGCCATCGAGCTGTGTGAGCTTGTTCACATTTTGTCTAAATATTGATAATATTATCGTCTCTAGAAAAACCACTTGAGTTACTTTTTTTCAAGCAGCATTCATATATTTTACGTAATCCGTATCCACCGCTGTAGTAGTGTATACGTTGACCTTGTAGGCATTATTTGCACACTGTTTTCTTCAACCCGCCATCGAGCTGTGTGACCTTGTTCCCATTCTGTCTAAATATCCATAATATTACCGTCTCCAGAAAAAACACCGGAGTCACTTTTTTCAAGCAGCATTCATATATTTTACGTAATCCGTATCCACCGCTGTAGTAGTGTATACGTTGGCCTTGTAGGCATTATTTGCACACTGTTTTCTTCAACCCGCCATCGAGCTGTGTGACCTTGTTCCCATTCTGTCTAAATATCCATAATATTACCGTCTCCAGAAAAAACACCGGAGTCACTTTTTTCAAGCAGCATTCATATATTTTACGTAATCCGTATCCACCGCTGTAGTAGTGTATACGTTGGCCTTGTAGGCATTATTTGCACAGTGTTTTCTTCAACCCGCCATCGAGCTGTGTGAGCTTGTTCACATTTTGTCTAAATATTGATAATATTATCGTCTCTAGAAAAACCACTTGAGTTACTTTTTTTCAAGCAGCATTCATATATTTTACGTAATCCGTATCCACCGCTGTAGTAGTGTATACGTTGACCTTGTAGGCATTATTTGCACACTGTTTTCTTCAACCCGCCATCGAGCTGTGTGAGCTTGTTCACATTTTGTCTAAATATTGATAATATTATCGTCTCTAGAAAAACCACTTGAGTTACTTTTTTTCAAGCAGCATTCATATATTTTACGTAATCCGTATCCACCGCTGTAGTAGTGTATACGTTGACCTTGTAGGCATTATTTGCACACTGTTTTCTTCAACCCGCCATCGAGCTGTGTGACCTTGTTCACATTTTGTCTAAATATTGATAATATTATCGTCTCTAGAAAAACCACTTGAGTTACTTTTTTTCAAGCAGCATTCATATATTTTACGTAATCCGTATCCACCGCTGTAGTAGTGTATACGTTGACTTTGTAGGCATTATTTGCACAGTGTTTTCTTCAACCCGCCATCTAGCTGTGTGTATTATCGTTTCCAGAAAAACCAACTGAGTTTTTGTTGTTGTTGTTGTTTTTTAAAAATAATGCCAGGCAAAGGCAGGCCGCCACGCAGAGGCCGTGCTAGGGGCCGTGCTGCTATGCAATCCTGTGGCCCTAGCAAATTGCCCAGTTTTAAAAAGCCAATGACCCTGAACTCCCAAAATGCTGAAGAGGTAGTTGACTGGCTTACACAGCACACCCCATCCTCTACCGTTTCTAACTTTACCACAACATCCTCCTCATCCTCCACTGCTATGGCCACCCCACGTAACACTTCCTCCACCACCGGTGCCCCTTCTTCACTGGGGTCAGAGGAGTTATTTTCCAATGAGTTTCTTGAACTGAGTAATGCGCAACCATTATTGCCAGAAGAAGATGAAGGAGATGAGGACCTTACACCAGATTTAATTCTGGCAGAGAACACGATAGAGATGGACATAATGAGTGATGAGGAGGAGGTCCCCGCTGCTGCTTCCTTCTGTGATGTGTCAGAAGAAATTGATGCATCTGAGGAGAATGATGATGAGGAGATTGATGTTTTGTGGGTGCCTAGTAGAAGAGAGCAAGAGGAGGGTAGTTCAGATGGAGAGACGGAGAGTCAGAGAGGCAGTAGGAGAATAAGACTTAGAAGAAGCAGGGAGGACAGCCCGCAGGGATCAGCAGGGCAACAACATGTATCGGCACCTGTGTTCAGCCGGCCAACGCACCCGCCATTGCCGCCAATACCGCCAACTCCGCCAACTTCTACTGTTACCGCCAGATCGCACACTTCCAAAAAGTCAGCAGTGTGGGATTTTTTTAATGTGTGTGCCTCTGACAAAAGCATTGTAATTTGCAATGAGTGCAGTCAGAAACTGAGCCTTGGTAAGCCCAACAGCCACATAGGTACAACTTCTATGCGAAGGCACATGAGCGGCAAGCACAAAGCACTTTGGGAGCAACACCTCAAAGGCAACAGGCAAACTAAAAGCCACACTCCTTCTGGTCCAGCATCTTACTGCTCTACCTCTGCTCTCCTTGACCCGTCTGAACCACCCTCCACTCCGCCTTCCACCTTGACCACCTGTTCCCATTCCCAGTCATCTGCCACCAGCCAAGTTTCTGTGAAGGCCATGTTTGAGCGTAAGAAGCCAATGTCTGACTGTCACCCCCTTGCCCGGCGTCTGACAGCTGGCTTGTCTGCACTCTTAGCCCGCCAGCTTTTACCATACCAGCTGGTGGACTCTGAGGCCTTCCGCAAATTTGTAGCAATTGGGACACCGCAGTGGAAGGTACCCAGCCGCAATTTTTTTTCTAAAAAGGGAATACCACACCTGTACCAACATGTGCAGAGCCAAGTTACCGCATCTCTGTCACTTAGTGTTGGGCCAAAGGTCCATATGACTACTGACGCATGGTCCTCCAAGCATGGTCAGGGCAGGTATGTCACCTACACTGCCCACTGGGTGAACTTGGTAATGGCTGGGAAGCAGGGAATGGGTAGCTCAACAACAACAGTGGAGTTGGTGTCACCGCCACGGATTGCACGCGGTTCTGCCACCACCTCTACTCCTCCATCGCTCTCTACCTCGTCTTCTTCTTCTTCTTACTCTGCTGCTGGGTCCTCCTTCTCCTCCTCCACACCTGTGCACCCCCAGCTCCCCCTAGGCTATTCGACGTGCCAGGTACGCCGTTGTCACGCTGTCTTGGGGATGACGTGCCTGGAAAGCAAAAACCATACCGGATCTGTACTCCTGTCATCTCTGCAGTCACAGGCCGATCGGTGGCTGACCCCACACCAACTGCAGATCGGAAAAGTGGTGTGTGACAATGGAAGCAATCTGTTGGCAGCGTTGAGACTAGGCAATTTAACACATGTGCCCTGCATGGCACATGTGTTAAATTTAATAGTCCAACGTTTTGTCTCCAAGTACCCAGGATTCCAGGACGTTCTCACCCAGTCCAGAAAGGTGTCGGCCCATTTCAGACGTTCCTACACAGCCATGGCACGCCTTGCTGACATTCAGCAGCGCTACAACATGCCAGTCAGGCGTTTGATTTCTGACAGCCAGACTCGCTGGAATTCAACGCTCCTTATGTTGGAACGTCTGCTGCAACAACAAAGGGCCGTCAACGAGTACCTTTTTGAACTGGGTGGTAGGACTGGATCTGCACAGCTGGGGATTTTTTTCCCCCGTTACTGGGTGCTTATGCGCGATGCCTGCAGGCTCATGCGACCTTTTGAAGAGGTGACAAATATGGTCAGTCGCACCGAAGGCACCATCAGCGACCTAATACCCTTCGCTTTCTTCCTGGAGCGTGCCGTGCGACGAGTGACAGATGAGGCTGTAGACCAGCGTGACGAGGAGCTGGAAGCGCACGATTTCTGGTCGGAATCACCAGAACGAACCCAGGCACCTGCTGCAACGCAGGGAGAGGTGCCAGAAGTGGAGTCAGAGGAGGAAGGTGGCTTTGTGGAGGAGGAGGAGGAGGACCAACAGGAGCAGGCTTCCCAGGGGGCTAGTGGTGACCTTTTGGGGACCCCTGGTCTTGTACGTGGCTGGGGGAGGAGACCGTGGATGATGCAGTCCTTGATAATGAGGAAGCGGAGATGGATAGCTCTGCATCCAACCTTGTGAGAATGGGGTCTTTCATGCTGTCATGCCTGTTGAAGGACCCCCGTATCAAGAGGCTTAAGGAGAAGGACCTGTACTGGGTCGCAACGCTACTAGACCCTCGGTACAAGCATAAAGTGTCAGAAATGTTACCAACATACCACAAGTCCGAAAAGATGCGGCATTTACAAACCAGCCTGCAAAACATGTTGTACAATGCTTTTAAGGGTGATGTCACTTCAGGAACTCATCAACATTCCAGGGGCAGAGGTGCCAGTAATCCTGCCACGAGCACACCTGCAAGGACAAAGCCCTTTGGCCAGTCTGTAACGTCAGACATGCAAATGTTTTTCTGTCCAAGGCAGCGCCACAACCCTTCTGGATCCACCCTCAAAGAACGCCTCGACCGGCAGGTAGCGGACTACCTGGCATTAACTGCAGATATCGACACTCTGAGGAGCGATGAACCCCTGGACTACTGGGTGCGCAGGCTTGATCTGTGGCCAGAGCTGTCACAATTTGCCATGAACCTCTTGTCTTGCCCAGCCTCAAGTGTGCTCTCAGAAAGGACCTTCAGTGCAGCAGGAGGGATTGTAACTGAGAAGAGAACTCGCCTAGGTCACAAAAGTGTCGATTACCTGACCTTTATTAAAATGAATGAGGGGTGGATCTCGGAGGGTTACTGCACGCCGGAAGACTTGTTCTGACTTCTATGCAGCTGTCCTTCTCTTCAAGCCTCATGACTCCACACACAGCTGTCCTTTAGCGTCCTCCTCCTCCCTCCGCCACCGTTACAAACTAGGGTGCAAACCCTACTGGTTTAATTTTTTCTGGCCTCTGTGCTTCAGTGGCTGCAACCAAAAAAACTGGGCAAACAATGTCTACAAGGTCAACGTATGGCAAAAAATGACTATTTTCAGCATTTATATGGCATATTTTTTCTGGCAACTGTGCTTCAGTGGCTGCATCCAAAAAAATGCATATTTTCTGCATTTATATGGCATAATTTTTCTGGCCTCTGTGCTTCAGTGGCTGCAACCAAAAAAATGCATATTTTCTGCATTTATATGGCATAATTTTTCTGGCCTCTGTGCTTCAGTGGCTGCAACCAAAAAAATTTATATTTTCAGCATTTATATGGCATAATTTTTCTGGCAACTGTGCTTCAGTGGCTGCGACCAAAAAAATGACTATTTTCAGCATTTATATGGCATATTTTTTCTGGCCTCTGTGCTTCAGTGGCTGCGGCCAAAAAAACTGGGCAAACAATGCCTACAAGGTCAACGACGTTGACCTTGTAGGCATTGTTTGCCCAGTTTTTTTGGCCGCAGCCACTGAAGCACAGAGGCCAGAAAAAATATGCCATATAAATGCTGAAAATAGTCATTTTTTGCCATACGTTGACTCAACGTATATGGCAAAAAATGACTATTTTCAGCATTTATATGGCATATTTTTTCTGGCAACTGTGCTTCAGTGGCTGCGACCAAAAAAATGCATATTTTCTGCATTTATATGGCATAATTTTTCTGGCCTCTGTGCTTCAGTGGCTGCAACCAAAAAAATTTATATTTTCAGCATTTATATGGCATAATTTTTCTGTCAACTGTGCTTCAGTGGCTGCGACCAAAAAAATGCATGTTTTCTGCATTTATATGGCATAATTTTTTCTGGCCTCTGTGCTTCAGTGGCTGCAACCAAAAAAGTTTATATTTTCAGCATTTATATGGCATAATTTTTCTGTCAACTGTGCTTCAGTGGCTGCGACCAAAAAAATGCATATTTTCTGCATTTATATGGCATAATTTTTCTGGCCTCTGTGCTTCAGTGGCTGCAACCAAAAAATTTATATTTTCAGCATTTATATGGCATAATTTTTCTGGCAACTGTGCTTCAGTGGCTGCGTCCAAAAAAACTGGGCAAACAATGTCTACAAGGTCAACGTATGGCGAAAAATGACTATTTTCAGCATTTATATGGCATATTTTTTCTGGCAACTGTGCTTCAGTGGCTGCGTCCAAAAAAACTGGGCAAACAATGCCTACAAGGTCAACGTATGGCAGTTGTTTAAAGAGAACAGTAGATTACTAGCCAGCAAAGCTACCTAAGCTAAAATGTCCCTCAAATCCCTGCAGACTTCTGTCCCTCCAATACAGAGCAGTATCAAGCAGATTACTAGCCAGCAAACTTACTATCATCTGTCCCTGAAATCACTAACAGCTCTCCCCCTACACTATCTCTTCCAAGCACACACAGGCAGATTTTTCAGATACATTTTTGCCCTTGATCCCCCTCTGGCATGCCACTGTCCAGGTCGTTGCACCCTTTAAACAACTTTAAAATCATTTTTCTGGCCAGAAATGTCTTTTCTAGATGTTAAAGTTCGCCTTCCCATTGAAGTCTATGGGGTTCGCGAACCGTTCGCGAACCGCTCGCGTTTTTGCGCAAGTTCGCGAATATGTTCGCGAACTTTTTTTCCGACGTTCGCTACATCCCTAACAGCTAATAAAGCTGTGTAAACCCAGATTAAATAAGTTTGGTAATGACCCACATTTCCCTGTGCATATTTATACTATACAAGGCTTAACAAAAGCATCACAGTCATATAAAACTAGGGACTGTTAGTTTTTAATTAAACCGTTTTTAAACAAAAAGAAACTAAACTTAGGAAGATTTAATGGTAATGTACGGGACAGCGTATGAAAGTCAACATCTTGGGGTATTCCTTTACATTATATACACTTTTTAATTAGAATTATGAAATGTCACCCAATTAAATTAGAAATCTGTGAATGTGCAAATATATAGTGAACACAACATGGGCTTCAAATACAGATATACTTAGCAATGTGGCTGAATATTTGGGGTGTTGAAAGATGTGATAGGGAGCAGAATCAAAAAGTGGAAAATAGAAAGTTTGGCACATTGAAAACCTGGCATTTTTTTGTATAAGAATTCTCACTGCTGAACCAGATTGTGGATACAAAGTTCTTTTCTATTCAAATACAGTATTACCTTCCATGCATTTATTGATAGCTAAACACTGGTCAAAGTACAATATAAAACTGAGGTACTATGACTGAAGGTAGAAAAAAACCATGACAATTTTGAATGTTATTGGGCAAACTGCGAAATGCCTTTTTGAATCCAATTTCTTAGACAACAACAGAAAGGAGCAACAGTATTGATGGAGCTACTTTAAGATGGGCCATGGAAAAAAAGGGATCAGGAAAATGATACAGACAACAGTTAGAAATATTACATTATTGAATCATACATACAATAGGAACTCTCCATATGGGAATACAAAACACATAATAATATTTCTGTTGGTTGGTTTCTACAAGAGTGTTTTAGTTTTGCACCATATTTGTGTCCATTGAGCTAATACTGTGTACTTCATGCCACCATATTATTCCTTAAAAATTGCATGCTTTTGCAGGAAAGTTTTTTCCCTGACATGGACTATAAAGACTTTAATAACTCTGCAAACTTGTGTTCTCACTCATGAATTGGTACTGCAATCATGTACTATTCTTTTCAAATCTATAGAAAATATTTCAGCAAGTGTAATGAATAAGGCACATCCCCTCATATATATAAATTCAGTTAAACAAAGGCAAAAAGTTCACTGACTTAAGCTACACTACCACACTAACTCTCTCAGTAAAATATCTATAATCTTTCAAAGTCAGGTGCACAGTTGGAGATGTATCTCTTGCAGGGAATGCAGGGAATGCTAAATGCTAGTGCATCACCAGCTAGACTGCTGGGTGGCATATTACTTTGACAAAAGACACTTCTCCCCCTTCCCTTCAAAGTTGGTATTTAATAATTGTGGGCCCTGTGATAGGGTGCTAAACTCATCTATTAGAAGTTCAAAGTGCAGCTGTTAGAACTCTGTTAGAGTGCAAAGTGCAGCAGTAAGCTGTGTCTGACCAATCTTATACCCCTGGCTCAACTCCATTTACCAAAAAGGCCAGTTATTACATACAAATTCTTCCCTCTTCAGTAACACAGGGAGATTGTCAATAAGCCTTGTAGTGTGCAAGGCCATACCTTCATAGCATGATTCACTTATGCCATTCCTCCTATTTTATAAATTCTATATTCCTCTTATTAAACAATAACAGTTCCTCACAAGACAGCGTCTGTGCTACAACTCCCCTCCTTCCACACTCACCTTTTCAGGGGTACAGGGGGCAATTGCATTCTCTTGCACTAGAATTGCCAAATTTCCAGGTTTTAAACCGTAAATATCAGGAGCAACTTTTTGCTGCCCCATGTAACTCATGTGGTGCTGACGCATGAAATGACTGTCTCAACTCACTTCATTAGCACAGCGTCCCTGCCAGCCTGCTGCCAAACGTGCAAATACATAATGCTGAAGAGATTGGTACCCAAGGTCACTAGTAAAACACTAAGGGGCAGATTTACAAAATTCGAGTGAAGAATTCGAATGTAAAAAAACTTCGAATTTCGAAGTATTTTTTGGGTACTTCGACCATCGAATTGGTTAAATTCGTTCGAATTCGAACGATTCGAAGTAAAAATCGTTCGACTATTCGACCATTCGATAATCGAAGTACTGTCTCTTTAAAAAATACTTCGACCACCTACTTCGGTAGATAAAACCTACCGAAGTCAATGTTAGCCTATGGGGAAGGTCCCCATAGGCTTGCCTGTGATTTTTTGTTCGAAGGATTTTCCTTCGATCGTTGGATTCAAATCCTTTGAATCGTTCGATTCGAAGGATTTAATCGTTCGATCGATCGCAGGATTTGCGCAAAATCGTTCGACTTCGATATTCGAAGTCGAACGATTTTAGTTCCCAGTCGAATATCGAGGGTTAATTAACCCTCGATATTCGACTATTGATGAATCGGCCCCTAAGGGGTTATTTATTAAATTTAGAGTTGTGTTTTCCTAAAAAAAAATTAAATATTTCACTAAAAAAATTAAAATTTTTGGAGATTTGTTATGCCAGAAGCTCATAAAATCCAGAATCTGAAAATACTCCAGCTAAAACCTGTCGAGGTCATGTAGAAGTCAATGGCAGAGGTCCTTTTAACCATAAGAAGATGTTATTATGATCCTTTATGATTTTTTTTTTTTTTTACAGTGGTTTGCGATATTCGATAAATTTGAGGTATTCAAGTTTTTTCCCCCTGATTGCATTCAATTAAGGATTTTACATTTACATTTGGGTTCTTTCTTAAATAAGCAAACATGACAAACATTGAGTTGTGAATTCAAGGTAGAAAAAATCTTACAAGCGTCACAAACTTGACCTTTGATAAATAACCCCCTAAATTCTCTTTTCCTACTGACATCTGTGCTCAGGTCTGCAGCTAGGGTAAATTGAAAGATCCCCTGAACCTTGAAACATTGAGGTGCCAGCCCATATTGCGAGCATCAAGGGTATGTCAGTGGGGAAATCATGGGGCCTGCTTATTAGTGATGGGCGAATTTATTCGCCAGTCGCGAATTCACGGCGAATTTGCGCGATTCGCGGCAGGCGAATAAATTCGCGAAACGCCCGCGAAAATTCGCCGGCGTCAAAATTTTTTTTTCCGAAAAACGGGTGCCGGCGTCGAAAAAACGGGCGCCGGCGTCAAAAACGAGACCCATCACTACTACAAATTCACCCATCACTACTGCTTATCAGTCTCCTGAGCATCGGAACATAGAAACTGTACAAGCCAGGTGCTACTATAGCTTTGTTACCCATTGAAGTAAGATACATAATATAAGGCTATGTTGAGTGACTTATTCAGCAGAGTAGCACTGACATTAGGCTGTAGCAAGGTCATAGCTAGTGATGGGCGAATTTATTCGCTAGGCGCGAATTTGCGCGATTCACGTCCAGCGAATAAATTCGCGAAACGCCCGCGAAAATTCGTTGAAAAAAATGCGGCAAAAACGGGCGACCGCATCGAAAAACGGCCGCTGGCATCAAAAAGACGCCGGCGCCGTTTCGCAAATTTTTCGCAGTTTCACGAATTTCGCGCAAAATTCGCAAATTTTTCGGCGAAGCGGCGCAAATTCGCCCATCACTAGTCATAGCATTTATGATTCTACTTAAAAGCAACAACAAAGAGGGTTCCTTTGGCTGAAGCCACATGGGCAAGTATAAGTTGAGATGCATGTAAGCGTGTTTCCGTCAGCTACACATACCATTACTAGAAGGTACTACAGTAAATCATTTTGCATACAGTCTATTGCATAGAGATTAAAGTGAATGTCAGCATGGATATTGCTGGGGCTCAACAGCCCACATGGCCTAAATCCTCAAGAAAGACACATGATCCCCACCTGGAGTGAAATAACTGGCATCAAAAACTGATATTCAACATAGTAATTCCCACATATTTACAAAGTAATATGCCCATCTTTCATTTTTCAAAATTCCGTCAGTCAAGTCGTAAAGGGGTGTAAAACAGCAGTGCATTGTAAAGTCTTCTGGCACTTAATTGAATTTATAGATTCAGACACTCCTTTCAGAACTTGGAAGAACAAAATATTCTTTTTGGCAACACATACTGAAGGTTCCATTCAGGAAATGTACTTGTCTGCAGGTGCAACTTCCAGGAGTATTTGCAGCATCATAGTGGTTCTCTCTAGAAAGAGAAATAAAATAGTATGAAAAGTAGCAAAGGAGGGACTTCTGGAAGGATTTATAGATCAGTATTCATCATCTAGTAAAGCTTTTTACCTGTCATAACAATAATATACATAATGCATTTTTATTTTACATGGCATCTCTCAGTGACATTCACCAGCCATGGAATGTTTTATTTCAATAACAAGGAAGGTCAAATCAATGCTCTCATTGCAATTGACTACTAACGAAACAGAAAATCAAAGCCTGATGCTAGGAAAGGGCTTCTGAAATGTATTAGATGTAACGCCTTAGACACCAAATCACAGCAGAATGATGCATATTTATTACTGCGGAGTCATTTGCATCTATTGTGTGGTCATAGGCTTGAAAACCCATGAATTCATAACAAAACCATAATCAGCAAAATACCTTAATAGGAAAGTGGTCTGACAAAGGAATGTTACAAATGGTGATGTGGATTCTAATAGAAATAATGGTCTTTCCTGAAAATGTTCATATTCTGGAGAAAATATGATATTGTGGTAGAATATATAATATAATCACAAATGACTTATTGTGGCAGAATATATCGTTTTTGGCTAATGTCTTATTCTGCCGGCCCGTACCTTCTTTCTTCAGTAATATTAAAATGGTCCCATTCTAATATAAATAGGCCACATCCTTAAATGGCATCTAGTAAGAAGCTTTTTCCACATAGTTGCAACTGACACCCCATGTGCCAATACCGAAAGGAATCTACATGTTCATGTGCATTTTCAGATCTACAGTATATACTACTGTATATGTGTATATATATATATATCTACTGTATATAAGAAAGTCAGCCCCCTGTCTACATCTGCCAGATTGGAAATTGGAAATAGAAGAAGCTGCCCAAAAAGGAGAATCAGACATTTTTGGCACAAAGGAAAAGGTTAAATTAAAGTGAAGCGCATATGGGGTGAAGCCAAAGGGGGCAGAATGGCACATGCAAAGAGTGAAAAGGGGGAAAGAATGGCAATATGGCATATAAAACGGGGAACTGCACAATATTGAACAATATTTGATTTTAGGTTGGAATCCTGCGGATGCTCCTTTATACCTATTCTAGTTCTGCTTTCACTCCAACTTCTACTTTCTCAGTCTCTCTCCCCTATTATTTTTATTTCTAAATACACTATTTAAACTGCAAATAATTCACTCCGCCATATAAAATTGGATTCCTGAACCCACAAGTTAGAAAGAATAATGCTAGAATATTGTGTAAAGGCAGCCATCTCAGGTCATTGTGCCTGATCCTGTGCTTTCAGAAAGAGCCAGTGCTGCATAATGGAACTGCTTTCTGACAGGCTATTCTTTCTCCTACTCAATGTAACAGAATGAGTCACGGTGGGACTTGGATTTTTACTACTGCATGCTATTTTCATATGTACCGAAAAGCTGTTATCTTGTGCCAGGGAGCTATTATCTTTTGCATTCCCATTGTTTTGCTAATGGTTTTATAATGATTTAATAATACTTTAACAAAAGACTGTTGAAATAAACCTTCAGATAGCTGCTTGGTGCAGAATTTGACCGAATAGGGCTGTATATGCCCTGTGAATCTCTAGAGGGTTAGATTCATACATTCAAAGTCACTGTTTTTGGAAAGGCACCTCATACAGGGATCTACTGCAATTGAACATGGATATCAACTAACATCAGTGCCAAGGAGGGTCCACGTGCAACACAGGAATTTAAAGGAAAGTGACAAATTCACTAACTTAAGAGTTAGTTTTGCCAGGCTCAGTCAATACTTCTAGAATTGAGTAGATTTAATAGCTCTCATGGGTATATAGAGTTACAACCCTTAGTTGAATTACAATAGGATATGGAGAAATAGGATTTCTATATATAAAAGCTAATGAAAGATTACCTAGCGATTAAATGTCTTGAGGTACCTCTTTGTGTTGGTCAGTTGGAAGCTTTGGGGCATACTAAATTTGCAGAGAAAACTGTGTATAAAGCTGTGTAAAATAAATGGCCAATTTATCAAGATGTGTTTTGTTTTAAGCCATGCGAACACCGCCGTTATTTTACGTAAGTCACCATGTAAAAATTTTACAGGCTTTTTTTACACTGCGAAGCCTGGTGATGTGTGGTGTATTATCCCACCATTTTTTACACCACATATAATTAATATGCCCCTTAACGTATTCGAATCTTGTTAACCATGTACTGAAAGGTCTTACAAGCCCAGGTTCCTTCACCTAAAACATCAATTTCTATAATCTGACTTCCAAGAGGGTCTTCTAGTCCTTTGCAATCTTAGTACAACCCAGGGGATTGAGTTCTAACTAGGTTACTTTTTTGAATGCCTCAAAAAAAAAAAGAGGATGTAAAGCAAATCAGATACAACTGCACATCTATCACTAGCTCAATTAGTTTCCAAAAAGACAGCAAGAGTGCCAGTTGCCTGCAATATGTGAAACATCGTACTTGAGATCTGCAAGATTCAGCCTAAGTGAACTTGACAATGAAGTGGAGAACATTTTTCAGAGGAGCCCATCAACCACCCTAATATGATAGAGATATTGTTTTCTTAAGAACAGACTTTATTATTTTAAAGCTGACGGTAATCGGTACTTGAGTGCAAGGAATTTATTAGAAAATAAATCCTCAAGAACAGCAGTGTACACTTCTTGTTGCCCCAAATGGTTCCTGAGAATAATGGCATTTTTGAATGTCCTACTAGAACATATAAAAAACACAAGTTGTCTCTCTACTTCTGCCACAAATAAAAAGGAAGACAGACATAATTAAAAAGCAAAAACTTAAGGCTGCACAATACCTCGGGGCCCCATATTTTCTGTTCATAATGTAATGCCCCTGTGCACTGTTCAGAATAAAGAGTCTTGTCTATAAGCTACAGACAGTCTGAGCCATTTCCAGGCTCGCTGGGTTAGCCATAATGAATAGTATAATGTGCAGTCTGGTTGAACTGAGGCAGAGATATGTAACCCTGACTTTCCTGTGCTGTGTATGAAACTGACAGCAAGCTCAACAGAAAATTAAATATATTACAAGCAGTAGGTAGATACAGTGGGTCATTCAGTTATGTTGATATGGCTCCTGTTGGAAGCTTAAAGGGGACATATAGCATACATTTTCACAGGGCATCAAACCATGTAAAATAATGTAAAATAGAAGAAATAGTTTTATTTAATACCTTTTGGGTCAAAAATGTCTGTATTAGCTTCGAAACTGTGCTCAGTCCCTTTGCAACTTCCTGTCCAAGACTTTCCACCCTCTGACTGTAGAGCCCCTCTTTCTGCCTAAGCTACAGTGCAACAGCCAGTGAGGGAGGAGTGGGATGTTTGTGATGTCACACTCAGGCCTCCCTGCAGACATCTGTTAACCCTTACTGCTTGTTTTCCCTTCCCTGAGCTGCTCCTTTTTGTCCCTTTCTGTCCTGTTCCTTCCCCCCTCCTTTCCGTGCACTATTCATTTCTCTCCCTCTCTGTCCTGTTCATTTAACCCCCTCTCTGCCATGTTCGTTTCCCCCCCCCCTCCCTTCACTGCTTGTTCCTTTCCCTTGCAATAATTGGGGGGAAAAAAGAGAAACAAACTTCTGTATATATAAAACATAATCAGCTACTAAAAGTATTTTATTCTTTTCTGGGGGCAATGTGTATCAGCAGTTAGTGTAACTACCATAGTTATTTTCTACACAATATTATGTTGTATACAAAAAGCAATCAAAATCTTTTCGGTTTTCCTTTGTAACTCCCTGCATCTGTTATTACAGTAACATAGAATCAGCTGCATTTATTCCCTTGCAACTCCCTGCACCTAAACATAAATTGTTCCAGAACAGCTGCATTTAATCCCTTGCAACTCCATGCACATGACTATAAACTGTTCCACAACAGCTGCATTTTCCCTTGCAACTCCCTGCATCTGATCATAAATTGTTCCAGAACAGCTGTATGTATTTCCTTGTAACTATCTGCACCTAAACATAAATTGTTCCAGAACAGCTGCATTTTACCTTGCAATTTCCTGCACCTGATCATAAATTGTTTCAGAACAGCTGCATGTATTCCCTTGCAACTCCCTGTGCCTGACCATAAACTGTTCCACAACAGCTAAATTTTCCCTTGCAACTCCCAGCACCTGGTCATAAATTGTCCCAGAACTGCTGCATTTATTCTCTTGCAACTCCCTGCACCTGATCATATCTCAAAATGCAGGAATACAAACCTACAGCTGCTGGTATGGAATATCATAACAGTAAATACTAATGTACACTGTTTTTATAATGTTTAGAATTTAATAGAGGCAGGGATTTGCATAGTATACAATATCAATTGTATTATGGACTATAAATTATGTCCAGTTGGGCAGGTACATTTGTGACTGATGCCTATTTGCTGGAAACACAGGAGCATACTGTTGTACATAAATAAATAAAAGAAAATATTACTATTGCATTATTTACAGTTAGTATAAACCTTCACATCTTATGCTTTATGTTGAACATTTAAGGTATATTGTTATGTGATTGATCAGGCAGCAGAATAAGACAGCTATGTGCAGGCTGGAAACACACAGTGCAGAGAGTGAGAGGGGAGGAGTTTGGCTGTTACAGTTTCAGAGTTCAGCCTGTCAGTCAGTGCTGTGACTACATCCTGTGGGAGATTGAAGAGACTCTCGCACTCTTCCCTCAGGCCGCAGCTTGGACACCCCTGTACTATTGTGTACAAATAGGCTGATGTATCAGACGTCCTGCCTTCTGCTTAAACCTCATTGCCCTGGGCAAGAGCACACACAGTTTGATCCTCTCCTCCCCCCTCCCTTCTCCGCTGTAATCTGAGTCCAGAGCTATGAGTGAGCAAGGAGAGACTCAGGCAGGAAGTGATGTCACACCAAGCTAATACTGCAGCTGCTATTCTAAACAAACAGAGAGCTTCTAGAGCTTTGACTCAGGTGTGGTAAAACATTCTACAGAATAAATATAGCATTCTAGCTTGCACTAAAGCAGCTAAACTATTGGCAATAAAATGCCTCCATACCTTTCCTTCTCCTTCAATATTAGCAGTATGTCATTAATCATACATTGGGTTGCCACCTTTCCGGTTCTGACCCAGACAGTCCGGTTTTCAGAAGAGCTGTCCGGGTCATAACTGCCTGCTTGGTTCTCCTAATTAGCAAAACTGAACTATACTTGACTGACGTGACAATTGACCAATCGACATTCACTATGTCATAGCCCCACGCCTGTGATGTCCATAATAGATTCAAAGAACAGAGCACCGAGGAGGCCAGTTGTTAACATTTTTTTAAAAAGTCAAAATTTATTCAAAAATTCATTTAAAATCTCCATAATTACAGCAGCAAAACAGACACTTAGGCTGCCCGCTTGACGCGTTTCGTGGCTCCCTGCCACTTCCTCAGAAGCTGTCGGCAGCCAGCCTCCACCTTCCTTAAATGTGCACAACCCCCACCCACTACATACAAAACCATTAAGAATAAATGCTCCAACAATAACGTATTATGCACCCAATAACTTGGCATGTGAATATACAAATATCCAAATATGGTCAGAATTCAATTACTCTGAAAAAGATCAAATAGTTTCCTTGTTTGCTGAATTTGATAACATATGGCACCTAAACTATGGTGTGGGCACAGGTGTAGGGCAATATAACACCTCTATATAATTTTATTAAGGTTCCCTGGCCTTGTGTAGTGTAATGTATTTGCTGCAGAATATACGGCCATTGTATTTAGCGTAACTTCGAACTACTGATCGTATTTTCGCTAGGGCAACTTCGCATGCATTCGGTAACCTTGTGCGCAACTTTGGATTTTCTTGAATTAGCGTTTTCCAGGAAAATTTATACCTGGCGAAGTGTTGCGTTGTGCACGAAGCCAGAGCTGGCGAATTTTCGCAGGTAAGTAAATTTGCCCCTATGTTCAGCAGAAACCCTTATTAGTACACTCATGATGAATAGTGGGATATACTGGCCATTTAAAGATACATTTCTACAACCGTTTCAAAGACAAGGCCCAATTGACTAAAGGAGCCAGCGCCACTGTAAATATTGTTCATAAAAGGAAGAACAGTTGTGAGTTTATGAAATTACTTTCTCAGTATGGACATCATTTGGTTGTGAGTGTGCCAGACAAGCATTTGTTGCCTAAACTGTATGAATAATACCTATTTTATTTGGATTAGTAATTCAGGGGAGGAAGGGGGTGGTTTCATTGAGTGGACTACAAATAGATTGCTTTGCATGGGTAGGCTTATAACTATATACTTGTAAATGATGGTTGATCTATTTTTGGGATGCCTCCCTAAACTTTTAAGATTCTCTGTCTATGTTTTGGTTCCTTATGCAAAATTGCTACACCTAATTCTGTTAATGAAAGCAACACCCACCCCCTGTATACATGTAAAT
The DNA here is from genome assembly GCF_017654675.1 of Xenopus laevis. Lineage (NCBI taxonomy): Eukaryota > Metazoa > Chordata > Amphibia > Anura > Pipidae > Xenopus > Xenopus laevis. The sequence continues at coordinate 65,658,173 of NC_054371.1, read as the reverse complement.
ATGCACAAATGTAATTGTCTGTACTCAAAAACCACTGCGATCCTATACTTTCATTTAGTGATGGGTGAAAAATAATTGCTTGGCATGAACTCGCGGTGAATTTGCGCGTTTTGCTGCCGGCGAATAAATTTGCGAATCTCCAGTGAAAATCCACCGGCGTCAAAATCACTGTGTGTCAACACTATTCAGATGCCCATTGACTTTAACGCCAGCGTCAAAATTGACATGATCGACTTTTCGCACGTGTGTCTAAAATTGGATGTGGGCGTCAATTTTCTATTTTCACGATTTTTTTGCAAATTTGCCCATCACTACTTTCATTTGCTTTAAAAGGTATTTTTAAATACACATAATCTAACTCAGATGACCCCTAATAAAGCAACATTTACTTCAATTTACAAAAAAAAATGTACTGTAGCTGATTGTTTCCAATCTATCGCTGGAAAAAATAGTGAAAGCTCCTTTAAGGGTAACGCTTAGGCTTTGGCAGGGAAAGAAAATGAAACAAAGCTGGTTTAACACTGCCATCTAGAGGCAAAACACACAGCTTGGAAATGCACACTAGCTGGGTTTCACAATGAGCTTTCTGCATTGGGAAAAGGAAAAAGAACAAGAGCCTTGTTACATCAATATTATGTAGAAACCAATCCTAAAATAATGCTTGCATTCAGAGCCCCATGTTTATTTAAAGGACAGAAGAAACTGTAGGGATAAAAGGAAGACTTGTAGAGAATACATTTCAAAACAGAAAACATACTGTGGATTTAAGAGACACTGAACAGTGTTAAAAAAATAAACAGATTCTAAACCAGGCAGGCAAAACTGAACCACATTTCACTGATAGCTGAAGGCTACCGGATGCCGTGTAGTCCAGCAGTATCCAGTGTGTTGCTCTGCTGTATGCAAAGATCCTAGCACTAAGGACATGTTCATTTCCATTGACTTCTGGGCAGACCGGTGACTAGTAGCTGTGTCTGAAATCTGTGATGTGCTGCTAAGTGATAGATAAAGCCAGAGGATAGTGCTTTACAAAGAGACTTCTGCAATTACAGCCCTGCAGTGCCCCTGCAACAACATTAGTGGAAGACACACAGTCAAGGCTTTACAGGTATAGGACCTGTTATCTAGAATGCTTGGGATCTCGGGTTTTCTGAATAATGGATCTTTCCATAATTTGGATCTTCATACCTTAAGTCTGCTAGAAAATCATGTAAACAATACATAAACCCAATAGGCTGGTTTTACTTCCAATAAGGACGAATTATATCTTCGTTGGGATCAAGTACAATATACTGTTTTATTATTACAGTGAAAAAGGAAATCATTTATAAATATATATATATTTGAATAAAAGGGAGTCTGTGGGTGACAGCCTTTCCGTAATCGGAGCTTTCTGGATAAAGTGTTTCCAGATAATGGATCCCATAACTGTACCTCAAGGCACAGGGCCACAATTGGAACAGTGCTTTCGAAACAGAACTCCTTCGGCTACCCGGTATCAATCTACAATTCTCAGTGTTTTCTACAGAAAATCTTAAAAAATAAAAACCTCTCTGTTTTATATGAATTCAACCAGGAGCTCTGTACCTAAACATTGGCACAAATCCTCCTCAGAAGGACTAAGCCACAACGTATGACAATCTATTATCTTGTGCAATACAACAGACTTGAAGGCTGATACTCCCCATAGATGTAAAGCACAGATTTTTCATAAGGTTTGACTGACTATATAATCCTTCAAGTGTAAACCCCTGCTCAGTGATGTGACCAATCAATTTCCGTGCAAAATTGGATAATCAGTGGCTCAGTTTGACAACCTTCTGGAGTGTGTATTGCTGGGTCATTGGCTTTCCTAGAAATGTATGGTTCTGCACCTAGAACAATATGGCCAAGACATCCTAATGAAACAACACAAGACCCTACGAGTTTTTATTTTATGTACCCCTTTAAAAGAATTGGACAAAACAACCCAGTCCACCCTCTGTTATTTGAAGCTCTCGCTACCCTCTCAATGAACCAAGTAGTGCAGAGAATATAAACAGAAAGCCAGCTACTGCTTTTAATTACAATTACTTTCAAAAACATCATTAAAAAAAGTTCAGCTAATGGATTTGAGAAAGTTGCTTTTATTTTCATGTTTCTATTTTCTTTCGCTATACAATAAAAAAAGATTTTTGACTGAGGACCTGGTATAAATCCTCTAATGTAAGTGCAGCTTGGTTTCACTGATACAGAACAGATTTGGATTTTAAAACGTGTCGGTTTGTATTCTCTTCACTGTGAAATGCTCTCTGTTTTTATTCTACGTGACACATAAAAAAATACCAGCATCCCCGTATCTCTTGTCCAGTGTATAAGCCCAGCAGTGGTTTGAAAATCCATCTAATGGACTATTTCTATACCACCAGTATATTCCACTCAATTTACTCAATACCCAGTGGAGCTGCTTGAGTTTTAAGCTACAAGGCAGAAAACATGAAGCTTAGCTGTTAGTACCATACAGAAAAGTCAATCCTTTCTATTCTCATGAACATACAGGTAACTTAGCGGTAACCTAACCTCATGGGGACCGCCTGACAACTGCACTAGAATATAATACATGGCTCTAATGGGCCTTTTTACAGTAAACACTTGGATGGCTGCAATCTTTAAAAACCAGTTAGAGTATACTGGGCAACTCATAAAGGCTGACACAATTGTATTTTCCCCCTGCAACAATCTTCTAATAAAACCGCTCCAAGTCCTCTCTGATTCTTTTGCATTGCCTTATAAAACACAAAATGAAAACACAATACCTGTACATTGTATACATTACCCAGGCGGAACATGCTGCATGCTAGAGTGCATTGTCTGCTACAATATAAGCCTACAATGCTGCTGTAATAAAAAGCATTTAGTGCAGAGGCGCTCTCATTGTGTGTACTAACAAGCTGGAAGGCATAATGCAAGTCAATGGAAATCTTACTAAAAGATGCAAGCTGTTCTTTTAAGGTGCCCCTTCCTCCCTTGCTGACAGGGTTCAATAGCGTTCTGACCTGTATAGAAAGAACAGCTTGCTAGAAAAAACATATTTTAATTAGATGAGTTTTAATTATAGTTAATCCTGTGTGCCAAACATTGCTTTGGTCTGCAGTGGTTGTTAAACTCACATCTAATGATGCTTTGTGATGATGTTTACTGCAATAAAATTACAGCTGAATTACAATACTAAGCAAAACTTTTCTACGGCACTTACTGTATCTCTGAGAGGCATTTTAAGAAAAATATTATTTGGCATTTTGATTACTGAAATGCTTTTATGACACTTGTGTCTAAGGACCGTGAGCAGTAGAATGTGCCTGCACTTTGGCTAAGTGTATATCTTCAATTAATACTTTATTTTCTATGCTATGGGGGAAAAGCAAATGGAGTCTTGCACACAAAGAATATTCTGGCCCCCGGGGATGTTTCACAGCAATAACAATTCAAAATGTTTGGCCTGCCAGGTTTTTTGTAGCCCTTAGGGGCAAATTTAGTTAAGGGTGAGCAGTGTTTTTTTTAATGACAATGACAATTCCCAGGGACAACAGCATTTCACTAAAAGACGAACAAGACAATTTCCTAGCGAAAAGTTCAGCGCAAGAGAAGTTTTGCATTGTTAGGCTAATTTTTCACCCAGTCGAACGATCGTAAAGCTGGCCATAGATGCAAAGTTCCAAACATTCGAATCATTGTACGATTGGACTTCCCCATCTCCAGACCTGCCACTAACCATTCTGATCAAAGAAAGTAGTAAAAGAACAGATCAGCTGATGTTCTGCCCCTAACAGCAATCGTACGAAAGTTATGTCCGACAAAGCTGGTGACAGTCTCCCACTGAAAATCTGATCGGCAATACATGCAGACAGAGCTGCCATCAGAAATCACAGGGCCCCATACGGCAAAATTTCCTGGGCCCCCTGGGCTGCACCCACCGCAAACCCCACCTACAGGTCCGCCCTCCCCACCCCACAGGTCCGCCACCCACCACACAGTATGAAAACAAAAAAAATATTGGTGGCTAGGGTTCCCACATGTTAATAAAAAATAAAAAGATATTGGTGGTCAGGGCCCCCCATAAAAAAACATTTGTGGCCAGGGCCCCCCATTAAAAAATATTGGTGGCTAGGACCCCACATGAGAAAAAAAAATTGGTGGCCAGCCCCCCCCATTATAAGAAAATTGGTGGCCAGGGCCCCTTAAATGTCCATGCCATCCCAAAGTCAGCAGCTCTCAGAAAGATGGGGGGCCCGGCTATTCAAGTAAGTGTGGCATGGCCGGGCCCCCCTTACCTTCGGGGCCCCCTACAACTCTCCCCCCTGTCCCCCCCTGATGGCTGCCCTGCATGCAGAGAAATTCGGCAGCCGATTATTTTTTCGGGACTCTCCACACACGGTCCGAAAATCGTACGAATCGAGGATTTGTACGATTGGATATTTGCGTCTATGGCCAGCTTTAATCTGCAAATTTATCAAAGTGTGTTTCGCCAGGTTCATATTTTAATGTGGTATTATGTTTACAAGTAGTAACTGTTAAATATATATTATTTACACTTTTTTTTTAACTATTTGAAGCTAATGTCACATTTGTTTTAGGGTGGGCTCATGTCTAGGACAATAGAGGATCTCCTTTGTCTTTATTTTGCTTCCTTGGACATTTTTAATAATAAGTGGCCACTTCAAGCAATTTCACCAACAATCACTAATAAAGACATATACTGTATATGACATATATATATATATATACCCGCCATATTTAAAATTGACAGCTAAGTTTCACTAGGAAGAAAGTAACGCTAAAGAAAATCCGCTAAGAAACTTTCTCGCTGGCGAATTTTCGTTGGGAAAGTATGCCAGCGTTCAATTGCTGAGACAAATTTTCACATTACCTAATTAAATTTGCCCCTTAGGGAGTTGGGGATTAGGGATGTAGCGAACTGTTCGCCGGCGAACTAGTTCGCGCGAACTTCGACTGTTCGCGTCCGCCGCAAGTTCGCGAACGTCGCGCGACGTTCGCCAATAGGCGTTCGCGTCAAAATCGGTCGCCCATTCGACCATTCGATCGCTAAAATCGAACGATTTTCGTTCGATTCGAACGAAAATCGTTCGATCGAACGATTAAAATCCTTCGATCGTTCGAATCGAACGATTTTCGGATGATCGAAGTTCGCGAACAGTTCGCGAACAGTTCGCAAATTATGCCGGTGTTCGCGAACGGCGTTCGCGAACACATCGGCGGCGGTTCGCTACATCCCTATTGGGGATTTATTTACAATTGTAAAAGCTGAGGCTGCTGTGTTCCTCTATTGTTGTGTCTGTGATTAGTGTAATACTCAACTAGGGTCAGACTGAGGTGTGAAGAGTCAACCAGGCACCTACCCTGGATCGCCTCTGGTGTGGAGGCCCCTGGGTAGGAGCCCCAGTCCTACAACTACTTCTGCCACAATCGGAGGAGGTAGGGCAGCTGGGGACCATTGGCTGAGGGCAGGCAGGGGAGCAACAACCGAGGGCAGGTGAGGATATGGTCCCAGTAGATGGGGCCCATGAGGACCAGGGCCCATCAGGTTTTTCCCAGTGTCCCACCAGCCCAGTCCATCCCTATACCCTTCAATGCTCAGCGCCATCATATTGTGCAGCATTGTACCCTGCTGTTTTACTCTGTGTACCCCAATATGTTTGTAGAGTAATTATATTTGCAGGACATACAATTTCCCCATGACACTCATCAAGAATTACCACCACAGAATGGCATGATGTCAGGGGTAGACAGAAGAGGCAATTCGGAAAAAAAAATCTATATTTCATGCTCCACTACACTTCAGGTGAGCGGGTGGCAGGTGATTGAGGTGGATGCTGAAGGGGCAGGAGGAAAAATAAATACCTAGCTTGGGTGCCAGCACCTGTTGGTCCTCCTCTGCAGGATGAAGTATAGAAAACCATGTGGTGACAACAGCAGCATTAGACCTGCTTTTGGTGCTGAGTCTTCTTAATAAATGCTTCCAATAAAGTTAAATACTATACACCATTATTTTAAGGTAAAAGTTGATTTCTATCAGCTGCCAAATGCCAGCTTTTGCGCAAAGCATAAAATCATTGTATAGATGTAAAGGTCTATGTGTTTTCTAGCTTTCAAAATTTATAGATTTCCAAGTCAGTGCATGTTGAACTTGCGGTCACTTGCAACAGAGTTACTGGGTCATTAAACCAGGAGATCATTTCAATGTAAGATCTCAGATTCTTCATAATATATGGATGAAGAGAAATGTTCCATAACGCTAACAATGGCTTCTGATGCTTAAAGGCACGCTAACCCTTTCTTTCAGTTGCACTGTTTATTTGAAAAATGTAAGAGATGAGTACATCTTTTTCCTATTAAAAGATTGCCATACCTAAAACTCTGGTTTCATTTTCTTATTTGTAGGGGTCACTGTAGAAAATATATATGTTCATGTCTGGATTTATGCATACCTCCCGACATGTTGGAAACAGAAAGAGGGACAAAAAATTTATTGACCACGCCCATTTTTGTGACCACACCCAATAATAACCATGTCCATTTAACAAAATTTGGCAGGTTATGAAAGTTTAAACACATTTCTGTGTTTTTTATGTGTTATTACAGTTTTGCTAATGATGGTAAATTACCCTTTAAGTTGTGTAAGTTCTTATCTTATCTAAAACCATTGCAAAAGTATGTTAAGTATGTATTCTAGGCTCTTTGCCAAGAGCAAATTAAGTTATAATCTTTGTATTTTTTTTCTGGTAGTTCAGTGCAGCAGATCAAAGAGAAACTTTTTGGGGGACATATCAGCACATATCCAGGACTGCAGGTTGAGCTGTCAAAAGCAGGACTGTCCCGTTTTGCTTCGCCATGAATTTTGTGAATTTCCAGCGAAACTGCAATTTTGGCACCGGAGGCAATTCACCGGCATCAAAATGGGCGCCAGCGTCAAAGTTGGCGCTGCAAATTTGCGAAATAATCCAAAACGTAAAAAATTATTTCCTTTTTCTCTGTAATAATAAAACAGTCCCTTGTACTTGATCCCAAATAATATATAATTCTTATTGGAAGCAGAACCAGCCTACTGGGTTTATTCAGTAAATTTCTAGTAAATTTAAGGTTTGAAGATCCATTATCCAGAAAACCACTGGTCCTGAGAATTCTAGATAACAGGTCCCATATATATATATATATATATATATATATATATATATATATATATATATATATATATATATATATATATATATATATATATATATATATATATATACAGTATATACAGTATATATACTGAACATTTATAACTAACACCTTGCTACTTAATCTTAATTGGTTAATCTTAATTGGCTGTTCATTAAAGTGTTAATAAATCTAAGTCCCAAAAGGTTCCCAGGAGGAACCGAAACGTTGGACACAATGCTGTGTTGAAATAAAATACACTTTGCTTTTCTACAAATGAGTGTGCTGATCCTTGCATCACCTGTATCATTAATTTGATCCTGCACCTCAAACTCATACAAGTATCGAGTGCTGATACCCACAGGACGCATATATATATATATATATATATATATATATATATATATATATATATATATATATATATATACTGAACATTTATAACTAACACCTTGCTACTTAATCTTAATTGGTTAATCTTAATTGGCTGTTCATTAAAGTGTTAATAAATCTAAGTCCCAAGGCTCAGTTACACAAATTTATATTGGCCACTGTCAGTCAACAAACCAACTACTTTGAACATTATTACCGCTATTGGATAACAGGCTTTGCATGACTAATTTGCCACTTTCTTTATTGTCTTTAATTATGCTTCTGATAACAAATAAGGCCCTTCTGCTCATACTTGCTGCTTCATCTATTGATTTTGCAGGAGGCATGCTTATTTGTAAATAGTGTTAATATCTATGTGCTGCACAAATCTTTTTATCCCACCTTTTTCATTTAACTATTTATAAGAAAGATCTTCACGAGAGTTCAAGCTTGCCAACTACAAAACACCAAACAATGTTCGATATATATGTGCACTACACATAACTATCTCTCCAATATAGAGTACAGGTATGGAACCTGTTATCCAGAATGGATCTTTATACCTTATACCTACTAAAAAAATCATTTAAACATTAACATTGAGTTGAACATTTAGGGGCCGATTCACCAAGGGTCGAATATCGAGGGTTAATTAACCCTCGATATTCGACTGGGAATTAAAATCCTTCGACTTCGATATTCGAAGTCGAAGGATTTTAGCGCAAATAGTGCGATCGATCGAAGGAATAATCCTTTGATCGAACGATTAAATCCTTCGAATCGAACGATTCGAAGGATTTAAATCCAACGATCGAAGGAATATCCTTCGATCAAAAAAACTTAGGAAAGCCTATGGGGACCTTCCCCATAGGCTAACATTGAGTTCGGTAGCTTTTAGATGGCGAACTAGGAGTCAAAGTTTTTTCTTAAAGAGACAGTACTTAGACTACAGAATGGTTGAATAGTCGAACGATTTTTAGTTTGAATCCTTCGATTCGAAGTCGTAGTTGAAGTAGAAGGTCGAAGTAGCCCATTCAATGGTCGAAGTAGCCCAAAAAACACTTCGAAATTCGAAGTTTTTTTTACTTCGAATCCTTCACTTTAAGTTAGTGAATCGCCCACTTAGTAAACCCAACATGATTGTTTGCCACCAATAATTTATGATTACAGAGAAAAAATAAATGATTTTTAAACATTTGAATTATTTGATTAAAATTGAGTCTATGGGGGATAGCCTTCCCATAATCCAGAGCTTTCCGGATTATGGGTTTCCAGATAATGGATCCTATACCTGTACTATGTTTCAGCTTTCTAGGTTTTTTTTTTTTTTACAGTCGTTTTTACTTTTTATACAAATGTCCTAGGCGGTATCACTCTAACGTAACCATTTACTTTCTAAAACACAACTTCAGGTATCCTTATAAAATTTGTTTTGGATTCTGACGAGATTTGGGACATACTGTACTAACCTTGTGACATTAGTTGATATAAGATGGCCACACAGTCTAATAGATGTGAAACTAGATTACCTCATATTCTGATGCAGAATTATATTGGCTGTTAGCACAGAATATGCATGCATTTTAATAATTTGACAATAATTTGTACTCTTCATGGCTGGTTTGACATTCATGCTAGTATTACACCATTCTGCAGTCTCACAATCAAGTGTAAACAACATGATGGCCAGTTTCTAATTCCAAATCAGCTACTTCCAAATCAAGAACAAAATACCCCCTTTGCTTCTTCATAAAATACTATTGATGTTACTTATTTCAACAGTGACTGTATAGGAAGAACAATAATGTGTGTTACTTCTGTTCAGATCTCCCACTGTGAACTTAACCTGGACAATGCTCTTAGTACAGAGAACAGAACAAACTGCAGAGGCAATGTTATTGCACTTAACCCTTTACTACTCAACCACCTGAGCAGGTCACAAAATATAATATAAATTCCACAAATTGTATATGGAAACTCAAAGAGCAAAATTAAAAAGTTATTTTATACCGGCTGGATCAAACAGTGTGAGGAACTCGCTGGTTTCGAACCAGAGACCTGTTGTGTTCCAGGCACTGATCCTCTTGCTTGAGCCACAGGAGGCAATGTGGTGGTGGCCTGGATCTGATAAGATGCCTGTTGCTTTGCTGCCTCGAGTTCAGCCTTCCTTAGTACACGCCCTCTATCCAGCTGAGGGCAATTGCTCGTTTGAGGGCTATTTAAGCCTGATTCCCCAATACCGCGTGCTGGATGATTGGCCCTACTGCTGACTCCAAGCCTCATGACCTTGTGATACCCTGATTGTGTTCTTGATCCTGTTCTCCTGTTCCTGAAATATTCTGGTTCATCTAGTCTTGTTCTTGCCTTGTTTTCCCTGCTCTGTTTCTTCTCTGCTCCCAGTTACTCCTGATTTTTAGTCTCCCGGTATTGACCTCAGCCTGTTTTTGACCTTGTATAAACTGCCCGTCCTGACTTTTAGCCTGCCCCTCATATGTTTGTCTGCTGCCTACCCTGGAATTTTGGCCTGTACCTGGACTTGTGTTTTTTGCTGACGTTTATATTTCTGCAAAGGTCTGTAGACATTTTTGTTATTATACATCTTGAAATTTTTGTGTCTGTGAACCCACACACACAGAGAAAATCTTGAAAATACTCAACATTACTGTATTGTTTTTACAAGAAGTAATACAATGTATAGATTATATGTATGTGTTTATAATTGTCAAGTTAAGAGCCTTTACAGACTCAGGTGGCATATTTCAAAAAGAAACATACATACGTACATACATGAGCGTCTCTATAAATATATCAGTACTGTGACTGTTGAGATTAGGTATATTTGTGCACTTTGAATTAAGATTGATATAACCCTATACCTAAAGATGTAGAGCAAATATAGTTAAGGCTTGCTTTTAAGCATTTTAATCTTGTCGAAATCGTCTGATGTGTAATCCCATTAAGGGAAATCTAGCTGGAATGAATGATGTGCTCGAACCATAAAGTTGCAGTAGAGATGAATGAATTTGACTTATGATCTCAGCAACTCTGAACAATAACAGAGCTGTTACATTCCCAAACAACCACATTGCAATCTAATTTGATTTATAGATAGATGGATAGATAGATAGATAGATAGATAGACAGACAGACAGACAGACAGACAGACAGACAGACAGACAGATAGATAGATAGATAGATGATAGATAGATGATAGATAGATAGATAGATACAAAATAATTAAATGAATTGTTCAGTGTGAAAATGAAAACTGGGTAAACAGGCTGTGCAAAATAAAAAATGTTTCTAATATAGTTAGCCAAAAATATAATTTATGAAGGCTGGAGCGTCCAGATGTCTAATATAATAGCCAGAACACTACTTCCTGCTTTGCAGCTCTATTGGCTTCTACTGATTAGTTACCATGCAGTAACCAATCAGTGACTTAAGGGGAGCCATATAAGTCATAACCATTTGCTTTTGAATCTGACCTGCATGCTAAGGTCAAAAGCAAACTCACTGAACATTTATGTCCCATGTGGCCCCCTTTAAAGTCGCTGACTAACTAAGAGGTTACAGAGCTGCAAAGCAGGAAGTAGTGTTCTGGCTATTATGTTACACATCCAGTCACTCCAGCCTTTATACATTACATTTTTGGCTAACTATATTGGAAACATTTATTTATTTTGCACAGCCTATCTATTTACCCAGTTCATATTTAAACTGTTTCTTTAAAAACACATCAAAGAAGAGAGACACTTTTTTGAAATACAGTAACAACATTTTGTATAATACCTGAGAATGTCTGAAACCACTCTGGTTTGTTATCCCATATGATAAACAGGTAATAGGCAGGCACTCCAGTCAATGTAATGGCAAAACCAATCCCTGTATTGATGGGGTCTGCGTAAAGTGACAAGGCAACCATGAAGAGGCAGGTGAAAGAGAATAAAGCTGGTATAAATATTGGCACCTGAAACAGGAGAGAGAAGGTTAACTTTTGCAATCGCTGGATTTTTGTTTTTCAGGAAAAAATATGATTCTAGACTGAAATACTGTAACTCATTGAGTAAAGGTTGTGTATATTAATACAATTGCATCAAGCATCTATGATATTTTTATGACCATCAGAAAATAATAAATCATAAAAGCATCAATTCTACATAAAATGGAAACATTATGCAAAGAAATAAAATGAGAGCTAAAGTAAGTATAAAATGGTTGGAATAAATATTGCAGTCGGTGCTTTAAACGCCTATACATTTAGTAAAGCCAGAAGGGGTTTCCGAGTGTCATTTGCTTTTACTTAGTGCAGTTACAAGTAATTTTTATGAGCTTGTAATAAAGCATTTCTCTCAATATGTGTTGACACTGAGAGGTTCATTGCAACAGATAATGATTAATGGTAAACAGACGCAGAGGTGAATGTACCTTGAAAGGGCGATGCATCTCGGGTCGTTTGTATCTCAGATAAATGAGTCCAGCCACAGCCAGGCCAATAAAAAGCCACCTAACGAAACTGAAAAAATTCAGGAGGCTGTAGATATCCCCAGTGAAAAGCATTACCATTGTAAGCGGAAGCTGTAAAAGAAAAGGATTTTGTGATCCATATTCTCTGTTGGGGGAAGAATTCTACAAAATGCCTTTGTTAAAGTACATTATCACGTGTACTTTCTATACAAGATGCATTAATACAGATACTTGAAATGTGCCCATTGTAAAAAGCTCTGTAGAATGACTGAGAGCTGTCTTGTGAGTGCCTTTTTTCCCCCGATCTCTTTCTTTAATGCTATAATGGGAAACACAGGGGGTCTGTGTCTATTAATGGAATATGAGAAACTGCATGTGTCAGAAATGAAGACTGCAATGTAGCAGGACTGTTTCGCCTGGGATCCTCCATCTCTCTCGAGCTACAGAAGGCTTTAGGAGTCAGAAGGTACAGACAATAGTAGTTCTAAAGTGGTTGAATGACCTTAGGTTTGACAGGGCCGGCCTATAGAGAGAACACTGAACCAGAAAACCTTTCACTTGCTTTGCTAAGCACTAACTACAACATATACCTTGCATGTGTAAAGTTGACAGTTGTTACGCTGATTGCTATTAGTGGTAGCTTTGAGTGACAAATAAAAAGAAATATCAGTAGCCCTAACTGAACATAATAAAGGTTTGCTGCATATCCAATAATATGGAGTGTATTTGTTTAAGGATTAGTAGACATTCTTGCTTGGTACAGATGTGCGTCGAAATTCATGGCTTTGTCAGCGGCAACCGATTTCATAGAGAAATTTCTCCATGTGGCCTGTTTTGATGGAAAACAATGCTCCCAGCAGACATCATTGATTGTCCCCTTGCCTTCCATACCTGCTGCGTGTTTGTGTATAATCGGTTACAATGAAAAGATGCCTGCCATCAGAAATTTCTGACCCTGTATAAGTTATTTGTCTGGGGCCAACCCCAATAGACACAAGAGTCTGGTACCAAAACGTTTCGCTCCAGCAGGTTTTTTTTAGGACAAAAACTTGATGATTGTGTGATATTTTTTTTTAAACACAGCTATTATGATAATGACCCACTGAGAATCAGACGTTTTACTATAGAGGAAGCAAGTTAGTGATGTCCGGGCTGGACCAAAACCCACAGAACCCCAGGTTGAGCGGATTCGTACCAACTTCCACACACAGTTTGCGGGTGTTTCCTATGGTGGCTTCATTTTCTGGCAATGTCTTTTTATAGGCATGCACCTGCCCCGCCTCTTTTCATGACATCAAATATGGGCGGGTCATGCATGGGTCTATAAACAGAAGTTGCATTTGGGTGTGGATTGGAAATGAGTGGGTAAGAAACGGGTGCCTGTATATCACTAAAACAGATTCTGCAACTGCTGGGCATGCCAGGGAAAATAGGGAGCAGCAGTGGGATACGCAGCAGCACTGCAGCAATGTTTATGGATAATGTCTTTGTCCCAAACTGTCCCTCCTCTCGATGGAGGCCCTGACTCCAACTTATATTATGCGGATGCCTATTCCAGGGGTAAGGGGAAACAACTACTGTATATTAGTAACTAAGCCCTACACAGACTAATATCAGTAGCTTATTTTGGATCCATCATTAACTAATAGAGGTGTAACCCCTAGCAATCAAACCGGAACTAGCTTTTACACCTGTTTAAAAAAAATAATCTTATTCTGATGTGTGGCCCTTTATTAAATATATTAAGTTGCACATATGTTTGTATATACCGAATATACAGTAGGAATGGTTAAAAATTTTCAAGTGACAGGTACATTTTACAGTAAAACTGTATCTTTTACCCAGCAAGGTGTTGTCATTTGATAGCAATAACTCACTGTTTAGTCATTCTTTGTTTTTATCCCCTGTAAAACATGCTTTTTAACCAGAGAATCAATTTACTGACTAGTCTTTTTTCCATTATAAATGCGTACACTTGTTTGTGTCCTTCATTACAGTGGAGCCTGTGATGAGTCCGCTGTGAATTCTGAGACGATAGAGTTTTACTTCACTTCCAATTAAGCAAATTTAGCTTTTATTAGTCATACCTCTGTTTCAAAAGACTTCATGTCTGAGAAAGAGGCTGAAATAATCAGTCCCTTTCCATCCACACACTCCCAGGAAATACAGTCTAATAAGAAATGATTTACTCTTCTGCCTTCGAGAGTTAAATACCAGTAGCAGGTTCACATATCTGCTAGTGAAGCCCATAATGCAGTGCAGTGTGTTATAAAAGAAATGCATTTTACAATAGCGATGCATCTTTTTGCTTACAAGTCATATGGGCAGGTTCAGAACATGAGAAAAGAAATGCTTCACCTATTAGAAGCAAAGTATGCATTGGTTGATTTCTACTTGGAATACATGAAGAAGACAAAGGGGACAGGGTACTGTATATATTGAGTGGCCTATAAATATTTCTAATCCAATGCCAAACATAATGGGCATCATATATGCTATATTAATATTAGTGATGGGCGAATTTATTCGGCAGGCGCAAATTTGCGGCAAATTCCCGCGATTCGGCGCCAGTGAATAAATTCACAAAACCGCCGTGAAAATTGACAAAAATGCAACTTCTCAATTCACCCTTTTTTTTTCCTTTTTATAGTTTCTGAATTATTTGCCTTTTTTTTCTGACTCTTTCCAGCTGTCAAATGGGGGTCACTGACGCCATCTAAGAAACAAATGCTCTGTAAGGCTACACATTTCATTGTTATTGCTACTTTGTATTACTCATCATTCTATTGAGGCTATTCATATTCCAGGCTCTTATTCAAATCAACGCATGTTTGCTTGGGCAATTTGGCCCCTAGCAACCAGATTGAAATTGCAAACTGGAGAGTTGCTGAATAAAAAGCTAAATAGCTCAAAAACTACACATATGAAATTAAAACCAATTAAGAATTCTTTACATCATACTGAAAATGAATTTAAAGGTGAACAACTCCTTTAAGGTATGCTGCATTGAAGAGCGTCAGTAACGTATGCCAAAGTCAAAGACTATTCTTTATAGATGGAACTAGATCAGTAAGTGCAATAAAAACACTGGACCACATTATACATTTGGTGGTGTCTTGCAAAATCCAAGGACACAAGATACAGCTGCATATTTTATTGAATTTGCATTATGCCTGGGCTGATTCTTAGTTTACACTCAAATGCAGTATTCACTGACCATATAAATAGCTTAGATTGATCTTAGAACAGCATTCGCGGAGCAGAATGCAGCCTGCCAACACTCCCTAAGTTGTCTATCTGAAATATGTGCAGTTAGGGGGTGGGCAGGAGGCATGATTGAGGGCACTTGCTCTATATGATACCCCCAGCCTACACTTCATGAATACAGTGCTGCTGAAAGCCAAAGTCGTGGGTTTCTTACTGAAATGTCCCAAGTTTCTCTTTGATCTCCTGTACTATATAACGTTTCTGAGAATTAAATAAGTGGCTTTTTGGCAGACAGCTCAGAACACGCAGGACCTGCACTTAAGGTGGACATAGACGTAGAGATCCGCTCTGCCCGATAAGCCCAATATTGAAGTGGGCGATATCGGACTGATCCGATCGTGGGCCCTAGGGCCCAGCGATACGATCATAATGCAGGAGAACGGACTGTCCAATCACGGGACTGCATACACGCAGAGATGCGGCCGCGATCCGACTGGATTTTTTTAACCCCCCCCAATCGAGATCTGGCGACTTTCAGATAGATATTGATCGGGAAAGTCTGTCGGGTGGCCCCAGACACGTGCCAATAAGCTGACTCACAGCTTAACCCTTTAAATGCCACAGAACGTAGAATCTACGTTCTGTAGCAAATAACTTGAAATGCCACAGAACGTAGATTCTACGTTCTGCAGCATTTGCAGATTTGGGAACGGAGGAGCGGTTTGTAAAGCCGCTCGCTCCGTTCCTGCTTGTTCCCCAGCCCCTAGGCAACGAGCCTAGGCGGGGAACAAGTGGCCCCTGGGTCGCGATCGCCCAGGGGCCCCAAGGCAGCAGCAGGCACGTGCAGCATATGTGCCCTGCTGCTGCCTGCACTTTCAGAACGGAGGAGCGGCTTTACAAGCCGCTCGCTCCGTTCTTAGTGTCCCTGCCAGCTTACCCTTCCCCTAGGCAACGAGCCTACGTAGGGAAAATGGGCCCCTGGGTCGCGATCGCCCAGGGGCCCCAATGCAGCAGCAGGCACGCAAAATAAACGTGCTCTGCTGCTGTTTGCCTGCTGCCTGCTTTTTTTGAACGGAGGAGCGGCTAAAAAAGCCGCTCGCTCCGTTCATACTCGTCCCCCAGCCCCTAGGCAACGAGCAGAAGCGGGGAACGAGTGGCCCCTGAGGCGCGATCGCCCAGGGGCCCCAAGGCAGCAGCAGGCACAATGAAATCTAGGTGCCCTGCTGCTGCCTGTGCTTCCTAGCCCTACAGCACCGCCCACTCACCAGATCCAGCAATGAAGACGATTCCAGCTCATCATGCAGCCCTCCTGGACAACCTACAGCCTGCCACCCCAGGTTAGTGCCCCCCCCACACACATACACACAAACACACACCCACACACACCTATTGTACTAATACACTTACATTCCCACTTATATTCACACTTACACACACATACATTCAATTTTGGGGGATCAGGGGGGGTCACATATATTCACAGCCCTTACACATGCTTGCACACACTTGCACATGCAAACAACACGCATACAACACACAATTTGCCTGTTGTACACACACATACGCTATTTTGTGTGTTTTTATTTTCTTTTATCGCATCGTCTGTATTTTTGCCTGTAAAAACTGTTTTATTGCCATTGCGAATAGCGTATTTGCTAATTGCACCGCGCAATACCTTTTGTATGTTATTTCGGTGATTATATTGCAATTTCAGTGATATTTGTACATTTTTAGCCATTTTATTGCATGTTTAGCCATTTTATTTCATTTTCAGCTTTGCGTAGGTGTTGTTCGCTTATTTCTATCTGTAAAACCTATTTAGCTATGCTAAAATAATCAAACTTTGATTCTGACCGTTAATTACATTAGGCTAAAAAAAAAAAGCCATTGATTTTTGTGGTTTTGTTGGATTTTACTGATTTTATACCATTTGGCTCAGTTCTATGTTACTTCGTTTTGCCCATGGAAATTTTGTCTGCTATAGATTCATTTGGGGGTCTCTGTGCGCCACATAGTTTGGTATATCTATACATATTGGGCATCAAAGTATTCAGTAGACCCCTGGCGTTCATATTTAGGATGTTTTATGCTGATACGTTACGAAATGTGGGGCATATAATGGGGTAAAATTCAAGCTTTCTGACGATTTTCAGAAATTTGATAAAAACCGTTATGTTCAGCATTGCTTTGCAGTTTGGCAGTATGCAGTAGAAACACATATTTACCCATATTGGATTTGTCAGAATGTGTACTTTCTAAAAATATATGGTTTTCTGGGGTCTCTGTACTGTTAGGGGGGTCTAATGTCGCATAATACACACACACCAGGTGCTTATATTGCAGCAGCCAGCGCGTCAGCTGTGAAAATGTATATACAGTATTGTCATTTGGGGGTCTCTGTGCGCCACATAGTTTGGTATATCTATGCATATTGGGCATCAAAGTGTTCAGTAGACCCCTGGCGTTCATATTTAGAATGTTTTATGCTGATAAGTTACGAAATGTGGGGCATATAATGGGGTAAAATTCAAGCTTTGTGACGATTTTCAGAAATTTGATAAAAACCGTTATGTTCAGCATTGCTTTGCAGTTTGGCAGTTTGCAGTAGAAACACTTATTTACCCATATTGGATTCGTCAGAATGTGTACTTTCTGAAAATATATGGTTTTCTGGGGTCTCTGTACTGTTAGGGGGGTCTAATGTCGCATAATACACACACCAGGTGCTTATATTGCAGCAGCCAGCGCGTCAGCCGTGAAAATGTATATACACTATTGTCATTTGGGGGTCTCTGTGCGCCACATAGTTTGGTATATCTATGCATATTGGGCATCAACGTGTTTAGTAGACCCCGGGCGTTCATATTTAGGATGTTTTATGCTGATAAGTTACGAAATGTGGGGCATATAATGGGGTAGAATTCAAGCTTTGTGACGATTTTCAGAAATTTGATAAAAAACGTTATGTTCAGCATTGCTTTGCAGTTTGGCAGTTTGCAGTAGAAACACTTATTTACCCATATTGGATTCGTCAGAATGTGTACTTTATGAAAATATATGGTTTTCTGGGGTCTCTGTACTGTTAGGGGGGTCTAATGTCGCATAATACACACACCAGGTGCTTATATTGCAGCAGCCAGCGCGTCAGCCGTGAAAATGTATATACACTATTGTCATTTGGGGGTCTCTGTGCGCCACATAGTTTGGTATATCTATGCATATTGGGCATCAACGTGTTTAGTAGACCCCGGGCGTTCATATTTAGGATGTTTTATGCTGATAAGTTACGAAATGTGGGGCATATAATGGGGTAAAATTCAAGCTTTCTGACGATTTTCAGAAATTTGATAAAAAACGTTATGTTCAGCATTGCTTTGCAGTTTGGCAGTTTGCAGTAGAAACACTTATTTACCCATATTGGATTCGTCAGAATGTGTACTTTCTGAAAATATATGGTTTTCTGGGGTATCTGTACTGTTAGGTGGTCTAATGTCACATAATACACACACCGGGTGGTTATGTCGCAGCAGCCAGCGCGTCAGCCGTGAAAATGTCTATACATATTGTCATTTGGGGGTCTCTGTGCGCCACATAGTTTGGTATATCTATGCATATTGGGCATCAAACTGTTTCGTAGACCCCTATGTTTATATTTAGGATGCTTTATGCTGGTAATGATACATGGACAATAGGATGCTGGAAAGTTGAAGCTTTGAGGCAATTTTCAGATATTTCACCAAAACCGCCAAATTTGGCAAAGCCTTGCGACTCAGTAGTTTCGAGCAGAAAGGCATGGGTACCCATTTTAGATTCTGTAGAATGTGTACTTTCCAAATATGTATGGGTTTGGGGGGTCATATATTTCTGTGTTTTTACCCCACAAAAATGCAGTCAATGTGTTGATTTTTCATTAGCTGAAGTTACCCACAGGACAATTTGTATGTGCTAACTTCATTTTGGGGCCTCTAAATGCCATATACTTTGGTAAACCTATGCACAGTGGGCACCAAACTGTTTGGAGGACCCCTGGCAATCACAATTTGGGTGCTTTTTTGTGATACGTAATGATACATGGGCGATATGGTGCTGGAAAGTTGAAGCATTGAGGCAATTTACAGATATTTCACAAAACCCGTCAATTTTGGGAAAGCGTTGCAACTCAGTAGTTTGGAGCAATAAGGCATGGGTACCCATTTTAGATTCTGTAGAATGTGTACTTTCCAAAAATATATGGGTTTTGGGGGGTAAACATATATTTCTGTGTTTTTACCCCACAAAAATGCAGTCAATGTGTTGATTTTTCATTAGCTGAAGTTACCCACAGGACTGTTTGTATGCGCTAACTTCATTTTGGGGCCTCTAAATGCCAGATACTTTGGTAAACTTATGAACAATGGCCACCAAAATGTTCAGAGGAACCCTGGCAATCATATTTAGGGTGCTTTTTATTAGTACGTAATGACACATGGGTGATATGGTGCTGGGAAGTTGAAGCTTTGAGGCAATTTTCAGATATTTCACCAAAACCGACAACTTTGGGAAAGCCTTGCGACTCAGTAGTTTGGAGCAATAAGGCATGGGTACCCATTTTAGATTCAGTAGAATGTGTACTTTCCAAAAATGTATGGGTTTGGGGGGTAAACATATATTTCTGTGTTTTTACCCCACAAAAATGCAGTCAATGTGTTGATCTTTCATTAGCTGAAGTTACCCACAGGACTATTTGTATGCGCTAACTTCATTTTGGGGCCTCTAAATGCCAGATACTTTGGTAAACCTATGAACAATGGCCACCAAACTGTTTGGAGGAACCCTGGCAATCATATTTAGGGTGTTTTTTCTTGGTGCATAACGATACATGGGTGATATGGTGCTGAGAAGTTGAAGCTTTGAGCCAATTTTCAGATATTTCACCAAAACCGACAATTGTGGGAAAGCCTTGCGACTCAGTAGTTTGGAGCAGAAAGGCATGGGTACCCATTTTAGATTCTGTAGAATGTGTACTTTCCAAAAATATATGGGTTTTGGGGGGTAAACATATATTTCTGTGTTTTTACCCCACAAAAATGCAGTCAATGTGTTGATTTTTCATTAGATGATGTTAGCCACAGGACTATTTGTATGCGCTAACTTCATTTTGAGGCCTCTAAATGCCAGATACTTTGGTAAACCTATGAACAATGGCCACCAAACTGTTTGGAGGAACCCTGGCAATCATATTTAGGGTGCTTTTTCTTGGTGCGTAACGATACATGGGTGATATGGTGCTGAGAAGTTGAAGCTTTGAGGCAATTTTCAGATATTTCACCAAAACCGACAATTGTGGGAAAGCCTTGCGACTCAGTAGTTTGGAGCAGAAAGGCATGGGTACCCATTTTAGATTCTGTAGAATGTGTACTTTCCAAAAATATATGGGTTTTGGGGGGTAAACATATATTTCTGTGTTTTTACCCCACAAAAATGCAGTCAATGTGTTGATTTCTCATTAGATGAAGTTACCCACAGGACTATTTGTATGCGCTAACTTCATTTTGTGGCCTCTAAATGCCAGATACTTTTGTAAACCTATGAACAATGGCCACCAAACTGTTCGGAGGAACCATGGCAATCATATTTAGGGTGCTTTTTCTTGTTGCGTAACGATACATGGGTGATATGGTGCTGGGAAGTTGAAGGTTTGAGGCAATTTTCAGATATTTCACCAAAACCGACAATTTTGGGAAAGCCTTGCGACTCAGTAGTTTGGAGCAGAAAGGCATGGGTACCCATTTTAGATTCTGTAGAATGTGTACTTTCCAAAAATATATGGGTTTGGGGGGTAAACATATATTTCTGTGTTTTTACCCCACAAAAAATGCAGTCAATGTGTTGATTTCTCAGTAGCTGAAGTAAAGTCCTGAACAATTTGGATGTGCTAACTTCATATTGGTGTCTCTAAATGCCAGATACTTTGGTAAACCTATGCATAATGGGTATCAAACTGTTCAGTGGACCCCTGGCAATCATATTTCAGGTGCTTTTTCTTGGTACCTAATATAGTTTTGGATATGCGGAGCAGCAAAATAAAACCTTTGAAATGATTTTTCAGAATTTTGAATTTTTTTTTGAAAAACCACTATGTTCAGACAAGCTTTTATGTTTAGTAGTTGGGAGTAGAGAGACATAGTTACCCATTTTGTAATCGGCAGAATGTGTACTTTTCAAAAATGTATGGTTTTCTGGGGTAAACCTACGGTTTCAGGATTTTTTGCCTTGGAATCTAAAGCATGCCGTTTTCAGCCTTAGTGCTTTCAAAATTCAGTAATATACTGCCGGGAGTTTTTGAGGTACAGAAGTCCTAAATCTCCCTAAAACTATACATATCTGGTATTGGCACGTTCGAGAGACATAAGGCTTTCCAAATCAGTTGGATTTTCATCCGTAAAATGAAATATTTTTCTGGTATAAATTGATATACGATGAAAAATCATAATTTTTCATTTTTTTTTGGTATTTAGCACTATAAATTTTTTTGCACAGGTGTAAATACATGAAAACTCAGGCAGATTTAGAAAGCTCAGTTTCTACCGAAAAAAACAATGTATAGTTTTCCTAGGTAAACTATAGGTTTCCCCTCAGAAAATGCCCCTAAAGTGAGAGAGCACAAAATGTTTCAAAAACGGCTGGCATTTCACGTAACCAAAATGTGAAACTCTGCTGGCACTTAAAGGGTTAAAGAGCAATTCACCTTCATTAGTAAAACTGTTAAGACACATAAAACATGACCCTAAAACTCTCAGAAATGTGTTCAAACTTTCATAACTTGCCAAAAAATAGACATGGTAATTAGGGGGCCATAAAACTGGCATGGCCAGCAAACATTTTGCTGCGATACACGTGTCACATCTTTTTGTCCCTCATTGCGTTTTTCAAATTTTAGGAAGTCTGTTAGTAAACATGTCTTTGTGCTCCATTATCAAGTGACACATGGTGCAAACGTATAAAAACCCAGGTTGTATGTATCTGTTCTTTTACACTTTGCCCCTTACCCTACATTTTGTAAATTACCCCAATAATTTGAGATATATTCGAAATCTACTAGCTGTTTTTAATGTTTGCACAACTAGATGGTGAAATGCACAGTGTCTTGCCGGAATTGACTTTCTGTTTGGCACAGCTGGAAGCAAAAAATCACAGGAAGGTTGCTTTCTAAATAATGCTGCTGTCTTACAGCAGAAAACAAATACAACTATTGTAAAGCAATTTTATGGTATAAATGCGCATGTATGATACAAAGCACTTCAAATTGGAGGAGCGAGCGCTCGTGTGTTCAGCTATGATGTGCATGCTTTTGTTCAAATTATAGCTGTGACATGGACATGTACCGTCAATTAAATTATGAACACCTTATTATAGAACAGCCTGTTCTCCTCTGAGAGCATCTGTGAAATTATTTGGATAATTGGAAAAATTATTTATCTACGTGTAACGTGAAATAAATAAAAATAATGAGCCATGTAAATAAAATCCTCTCTTCAGAACCTGTAAAATGAAATGATTCCTCCAAAATGAGCACAGTATATATCCACAATAAATGTTTGACTTACCAAAACAATGACAGCTGGCAATGGAGTGTGTTTGCGCACATGAATCATGGAGAGAATTTCAGGAAGGTGACCCTCTCTGGATGCAACATAAAACATTCTGGTGGTGTAAAAAACATTGTGTTTCCATTGTGAGTTAGTGTTCACAATTCTATCTATAAGCCAATTATATCATATATTCCTTTGGTTATTTGTCCATAACCCCTGGTTTCTTGTATGGCAATTAGTGATGGGCGAATAAATTCGCCTGGGCTGAATTTGCAGTAAACATTAGTGTTTCGCGAATACATTTGCGGAACTCAAGTGAAAATTCCTCTGCGTCAAAAAATTTTGGACACGTGTCCGAAAGGTCGCTCACATCAAAATCGCCATGGTCAACACTATTCGGACGCCCATTGAGTTTAACTCCAGTGTCAAAATTGATGCGGGCATCAATTTTCGCGTTTCACAAATGTTTCGAAAATTTCACGGGAAATTCACAAATTTTCTGTCAAAGCAAAATGGGAGAAATTCGTCCATCACTAATGGCAATTATAACACTATTGGAGGTGGCAAAAAAGGCCAGACAGAGAGTCTAACCCAAGACATTAACACTTTCATAAAATGTAGTGGAAAAAGGAAAATATTATTCAGGTACATCTTCATTTTTCCATTAGACCAAGGGAAAAAATGAGGGTATAGCATTTGTTTGAGTTGTGCACCATCATATCTTTACTGCCACTGTTGTAGACCTCTCAGTATTAGTTGTATAACTAGGGGGTTGTTTATTAAGTTTTGAGTTATGTTTTACATAAAATTACGATTGTTCTAGGTTGTTTTTTTTTTGTCAAACCACAAATTTTTGAGTTTTTTGAATATTTATTACACCCCAACCCTGGAAAAAGCTTGAATCTAAAAACGCACTAACATATAAAACCTGTCGAGGTCATGTAGGAGTCAATGGCAGAGGTCCCTTGGACCTTTTGTAGATTTTACTAGCTTTTGTGAGGTTTGAGCTTTTTCAGAGGGTTTTACCTGAAAACTCGATCAATTTGAGTGATTGAGGTTTTTTCCTACCGAAAACTCGATTTATTCAAGTTTTCAGTTTCTGCATATCCCCCTTTATGTAAAAGTCCATGTGCAGAGTTTAATCCAAACTACACCCATCATGCCACTTTAATATTCATGTACTCACAAACTAAGCCTTATTTCTTAATGCAAGTGCTATTTTAAAGCTAATACAAAAACTTTGCCAAGTAAAAGTTGTCAAGGTCCTATAGAAGTCAATGAGAGCTGCGCTGATCCTTTTGGACCCTTTTAAATTATTTTAGAGCCTTTGGTATTTTTTTTTTTTTGCTAGGAGTTGTAAATTTTTCTACAGTTTTTTGAGCTATTCATATTTTATAGCGCAGAGTTCAGTGTAATTTTCTGTTCATTCTTTTTTATTTGGATTTCTTAATAAATCTCGTGACATTCATGGTTTTAGAGTTTGTGAGTTAAGTTGGGGGTTCAAAAATCGCACAAACCATGAAAATGAGACTGTTGATAAATAGGCCCCAGCAGCTACAGCCAGTTGCAGTATTCTAGCTAAAGTGTTAAGTGAAGCTGGTCATACACCTTAAGATAATCTCATTTGGTGAGGTTGCCAAATAAGACAATATTTGCCCAATTTGGCCACTTTTATTTGGATCAAATTGTGTTAATTCAATCATTTGGCCCCAGGGTACCTACTCCTGCTTGTCACAAGAGGACTTCATCAATGCATGCATTTGGCCCCTGCCCTGATCTAATAGATATATATCAGGTAGGCCCATACACAGGCAGATATCAACTTGGTCTGAAGGGGCCCATGTATGGTCAACTTAAATTAGCCTTGTATGACCAGCTTTAATGAACATTTCTGACTATTTAAGAACTCCGTGTAACCCATATGATTCATGGGTATGTCAGAAGAAACAAGTGAGAGCCAAAATAGTCAACACACTCATGCCTTGCTAAATCACAGAACAATATAAACAAGTGGGAATCTTCAAGCAACAAAAATCCTTGCCAGAAGTCAGTGTTGCCTAGGACATTAAAATAACAAAGATAATGATGATATTCAGCTTATCCAGAAATAGAGTAAGAATATATGCTGCAGAACCTCCCCAGTTATAAATTGGGTATGAGAACTTCATTTACATAACTATCAGGGTGAAGGAGGACTCCGGATGTAATGTACACCCAATTCTATCCCACAGTCGGCAAGGGATTTATTAGATGCGAGGACAAGAACATTGTTTTTTCACTGTAGGCTCTCTCCTACAGTTATATTAATGCATAGAAACCAGTCAGCAGACTAGTAGATGGTACCTACTGACAGTATTTATGGAGTTGCTACAGCTAGAGCAAACTCTACTGCATTTTTTTTATTCTGTCTCATTTTTTACTATATCTAACCAAATGATTTACCTGGAAACTGCAAAAACACCACCATTCATTGAGCCAAAGCAAGACAAAGCGACAAAGATTGGGACTGCAAGTGAAAAGCTCCCGAAAAGGCGCTCGGCATATGTCTGGAAAAGAACAACATTATAAAGCATCCTAAATAAAGCATGATAATATTTCCTGAACAACATTTCTTACTTTACATAAACCAGTTACTTTAAGGGGCAGATTTATCAAAGGTTATCGAAATTGAAAAAAATTAAAAAATTGGAATCTCGAAATCTATCATGTACTGTCTCTTAAAAAATTAGACTTCGACCATTCACCATCTAAAACCTGCAGAATTGCTGTTTTAGCCTCTGGGGGACCTCCTAGAACCTATTTGGAGTCAATTGGTGGAGTTTGAAAAATCAAAGTTTTTTTGGGGGAAAAACTTTGAATTGATCGAAAGCGCTATTCCTTCGATTCGTGCAATTCAAATTCAGCTGAATACAGACTTATTGGATCAAAAACAGACCTATTCAACCAAAAAAAGACAATTTCGGTTGGTCTTTTTGAATTCGAATGTTGACGTTTTTTCAATATGAAATTCGACCCTTGATAAATATGCCCCAAAATGTATTTCTCTTAAAATAAATGCAAAATAAAAATGTATTATTTTATTAACATTACAGTGTCTGCCTTACTAAGGCCCCAATGGCTTTTGAGAAGATAATTATTGATGGGCAAAATTTTCCAACAGTTCTTGAAAATTCTGTACTTCAACATTTGTGAATATTTTCGCAAAAGCCGCCACAACATTTTGCAGGAAAAATTCTGCATGAAAAAAAGTTGCCTCGAAAAAACACAAATAGACTCCAATTTTTTTTTTAGAAGAAAATTTGCCAAAAAAATAAATAAACAGGACACAGGAAAATATGCAAGAAAAAATGACCATGGACTTCAGTGCATTTTGCAAATGTTCACCATTTCACAATTTTCTAGCGGTTTTGAGAACAGGACAAATTCATTCCTCATTAAAGATAATTGGTGTATATTTATCAAAGAGTGAAGTTAGATGTCTCCACAGTCCACTAGCGTGAAATACCGCCACATTTTTCACTCGTTTCTATGGGATTTTTAAAGGCATATTTATCAAAGGGTTTACTTTCACCTTTTGATAAATTCGCCGTTAAAAATCCCATAGAAATGAAGGGAGAGAGGCGGTATTTCACTCTAGCAGACTGTGGTGATATCTTATTTCGCTCTTTGATCAATATACCCCCAAGGAATAAGGTGAAAGAGACCATTATTTAGTCACTACGCTGTTATTGCAGTACAGGTAAGGGATCTGTTATTCAGAAACCCATTTATCCAGAAAGCTCCCAATTATGTGAAGCTTATATCCCATAGACTCCATTTTAATAACATAATTCACATTTTTGAGACATTTTTTAATTTTCTCTGTAATACAACAGTACCTTGCATTTTATCTCAACTAAGATATGATTAATTCTTATTAGAGTAAAACAATCTTATATGGTTTCTTTATTGTTTAAAGGAGAAGAAAAAAAAATTTACTTGGGGCAGTAGAACGCAATAGCTGGCTTTTTCGTTAAAGCATGGCTTTTAGCTCTACTGTGCATGCGAGAAGAAAGAAGAAGAAGGAAGACGATCGATCCATGGTTCTTGCTGGAGGAACCCAATGCTGGTGCAGTTTTCTTCTGATTTTTATGAAGAGCACTGGTACGGGGCTTCCGGTAAGTAAATACAATCACTTGGGGGTGCCTAACTTTTGTCACCCCTAAGTATGACATGTTTTGCCTTCTCCTTTAAATGATTTTTTAGTAGACAAAGTAGAGAGACACAAATTATGGAAAGATCCCTTATCCTGAAAACCCCAGGTCCCAAGCATTCTGGATAACAGGTCCCATACCTGTACAGTATATTATAAAAGTTTGTTGGTAGAAAGTTTTTTTTCTTCAAATCCAACCTTAAGCAAACTCAATGTATACCCATAAATTATGCAATAAGATTTTATCATTCTGTTTCATTTTGCATTTCATAAAGATAGCACAAATAACGAACTTTCCTACTGTAATATACAATTCAGCAACATACGCCTCACATTGTCAGTAATCATTTCTGAACAGGCAATTAGAATGCTATTAATCTACTGCCTTAATATTACTGCTTTTTTCCAAGATTTAAGTAGTAATTACAGGGTAACCTTCAGGCATAGCAACAAGGAGTACAAAAATCTAAAATTTATCTTAGAAGATGCAACTGCAAAAATGAGCTGGATATTCTCTCTGCCTTTTTTCCCCACAAGGAAATCATTCTGAAATGCACATATAGAAATGACATTATAGCACAATGTGTTCTGTGACATGTAAGGAATGATTGACTCTGTGACCTAAACTCTGAAAGTGCCTTATTAAATGAGATATTTGAAACTGAGATTTAAGATTTCTGGATAAGAAAAAAAGATACATTTATAATGTATATCATTATGAATGTATAGAAAACTTGTATGGATGATATATGAGTAATCCTCTACAGTATATTGAACTTGCCCATCTTTTCTAACAAATATGAAACTATGTAAATGGTGATTATACCTCCTATACTCTTTGGAATAACTGCAGATTTAACTGCACAATGATGTATGCTACAATACTGTTACATTTTTAAGGGATTTTATTTCAAATAAATCAAACAACGTATGGCTATCCTAAAGTTGGATTGATTTTTTTGTGTGCAAGATCTTTTATTTAAATTGCTTAACTTTTTTAATATAAGGGTTTATATTAAATATTACTTATTCATTTAATAGCAACTGAAGGTATGTCATAAAATGTAATCT
The DNA here is from genome assembly GCF_017654675.1 of Xenopus laevis. NCBI lineage: Eukaryota > Metazoa > Chordata > Amphibia > Anura > Pipidae > Xenopus > Xenopus laevis. The sequence continues at coordinate 65,630,093 of NC_054371.1, read as the reverse complement.
GATTTCCAAGGCAATAGACCAAACAGGTAGTTAAGCTTTTAAACTGATTGAGAGATTACTCTTATAATAATATCCTTGCGGTTCTTATGATCACTTGCGTATATGTCTGAGCCCGCCATACCGTATCAATCTCCCAAATCAAATTATTTTATAGAAAAATTGAAACAGCAACTGCGATCGTGTTAACGCTTATCTATCTTACCACGGCAACAGCACTGGAGAGGACTAGTTCTTCTGCAGTTATGGTTGTGTAGTAGGCCACGTTAGTTAAGACATAGCCAACTGTAACAATGGCCATCGAGATGCATATCGCAAGAGGCACGTTTCTGAAAGACAAAAAGTCAGCAGCATATTTATTTTATAAATATAATACTTATATTTTATCTTTAATACTTTATGTAAACGAGGATATTGATTTTCCAAGTGGCTCACTCCATCTTTTCTTCTAAACCAGTGGTTAATTAACCTTTGTTATTCGACTAGGACTTAAAATCCTTCGACTTCGAATATCAAAGTCGAAGGATTTAGCGCAGATAGTTTGATCAAACGATCGAAGGATAATTCCTTCGATCGAATGATTAAATCCTTCTAATCGAAGGATTTAAATCCAACGATCGAAGGAATATCCTTCGATCAAAAAAAGTTAGCCAAGCCTATGGGGACCTTCCCCATAGGCTAACATTGACTTCGGTAGCTTTTAGATGGCGAACTAGGGGGTCGAAGTTTTTTTTAAAGAGACAGTACTTCGACTATCGTATGGTCGAATAGTCAAACGATTTTTAGTTCGAATCCTTCAATTCGTAGTCGACGGTCGAAGTAGCCCATTCGATGGTCGAAGTAGCCCAAAAAAAACTTCGAAATTCGAAATTTTTTACCTTCGAATCCTTCACTCGAAGTTAGTGAATCGGCCCCTTTATGTAAATGAGGATATTGATTTTCCTAGTGTCTCACTCCACCTTTTCTTCTAAACCAGTGGTGCCAAGTTTATGGATCACGACCACAAAACAGAGCCATGAGTTCTGTCCACCTTGACAGTGTGTGAATAACTTCAGCTTCACAAAAACCAAGATCAAGTGATTGTTATGAAAAGCCATGGATTTTTTATTTCTTCGTAATCTTAGCTGTGTTAGTAATCTTTTGTAAATGCAATTATAAAAAGTCAAATAAACATGGAATTATAATACTTCCTATGTGACATGTATACAGGCCAGTCTGGGTCAGCGGGATACTAGGAAAAAAACATGGTGAGCCCAACCCTCGTGGATCCCACACTGTCCCCTGACCTTCCCCCTGGACCTGATCACGACCAAAACAACAGAACAGGTGCAGGTGTCAGAAGGGGGGTTGTGGCTGGGGGCCTGAGAAGGGTTGCAGCTGGTACTGGCCCTGGGGGGAAACTAGGGGCCCGTGGCAGAAGCCCCGCTGGGCTTCGGACCCTCCAGTCCAACTCTACATGTTCATACCAGTTCATTAAAGTCACTAATTTGGAAAACCTATAAATAGGATCATAATCTCAGAAGAATTATTAGAACATTTTTCTCCCAATATTATGCTTAACATCATTGAGCCATTGCTTAAATCCATTACAACTTAGCACAAATCATGTTTATTACACTTTTGCCATGATTTGTACTGTGATTTTGTTCAAACTGGCTAGATGTGTAGCCATTTAACTTCCAGAATTATTTTGCTTCTCAAATTATAGTTGACACACTCTTACAGTATCTCTGTTACTGTTTACCATTTTAATCATATTGTGCCAAGTTAAATTTCTAGTTTAAATGTTATTCTAGCCGAGAAGGAATGGTGAGGTATGAAAACACAAATTATGGAGATGGAGATAGCTGTGTTACAAATCACCATGGAGTTCAACAAATGTCCCCAGCCGCAATCATCATGCTTTTAATACTCTCAATGTATTTTTCAATACCATGAAATTGGTGTTACATATGAATCCCAATGTTTGAAATGTGGAAACTCACATTTTATACAACGTATAATTCTGCAGGGAGATAGTGAGAGAGGCCTCTTTATCAAAGGTTGGATTTTAGTGGTTTTAGAGGTTTTTCAAACCACAACTAAACTCACAAACTCTAAAACTACAAATGTCATGACATTTATAAACAATAAAAATAAAAAGTTACGAACGGAAGATTACAATGAACGATGCACTTAAAAAATATGAACACCTCCAAAACCTATAAAAATTTGAGTTTTTCAGACAATTCCTAGTGATTTTTTTTAAAACCTCTAGAATTCCAAATTGTTTTTAAACAGTCAAATAGGATCAGAGCAGCTTCCATTGACTTCAATAGGACCTCACCAACTTTTACCTGGTGAAGTGTTTTTTTGGTTTTTAAACTTAATAAATCTCAAATTTTTAGAGCTTTTAAAAATAAAATAACCAAAGCACGAATTTTAAAGCCCAAGAGCTGACCCAAGCACTGTTAAAAGAGTCAGCCCAGAGGAGGCATGTCAGAGACAGGATTGGTATCATTACCCAAGTGTGTAAGCTACTGGTCATAGTACAAGTTTATTAACTCACCATGATGATTATTAATGGGGAATGCCTTGTTTACTATGTGCTATGTGGAATCAGATGCCATTATTCAGTGAAAAATACTTTTGGAAAGGTAATTTAACCTAAATACTAATAACAACTCTTATGGTGGGACTTTACAACCTTACTAGAGATTTTGAGGGGATTGTATCTTTAAAGGGATACTGTAATGGGAAAAAAAAAATTTCAAAATGAATCAGTTAATAGTACTGCTCCAGCAGAATTCTGCACTGAAATCCATTTCTCAAAAGAGCAAACAGAATTTTTTATATTCAATTTTGAAATCTGACATGGGGCTAGACATTTTGTCAATTTCCCAGCTGCCCCATGTCATGTGACTTGTGCTCTGATAAACTTCAATCACTCTTTACTGCTGTACTGCAAGTTGGAGTGATATCACCCCCTCTCCAGCCTAACAACAGAACAATGGGAAGGTAACCAGATAGCAGCTCCCTAACACAAGATAACAGCTGCCCGGTAGATCTAAGAACAACACTCAATAGTAAAAACCCATGTCTCACTGAGACACATTCAGTTACATTGAGAAGGAAAAACAGCAGCCTGCCAGAAAGCATTTCTCTCCTTAAGTGCAGGCACAAGTCACATGACATGGGGCAGCTGGGAAATTGACTTTGGGGCCGATTCACTAACTTCGAGTGAAGGATTCGAATGAAAAAAATTCGAATTTCGAAGTATTTTTTGGGTACTTCGACCATCGAATTGGTTAAATTCGTTCGAATTCGAACGAAATCGAACGATTCGAACGAAAAATCGTTCGACTATTCGACCATTCGATAGTCGAAGTACTTTCCCTTTAAAAAAAACTTCGACCCCCTACTTCGGCAGATAAAACCTACCGAAGTCAATGTTAGCCTATGGGGAAGGTCCCCATAGGCTTGCTAAACTTTTTTTGATCGAAGGATTTTCCTTCGATCGTTGGATTAAAATCCTTCGAATCGTTCGATTCGAAGGATTTAATCGTTCGATCGAACGAAAAATCCTTCGATCGATCGAACGAACGTTTAGCGCTAAATCCTTCAACTTCGATATTCGAAGTCGAAGGATTTCAATTCGAGGGTCGAATTTCGAAGTATTTTTAACTTCGAAATTCAACCCTTAGTGAATCTGCCCCAAAATGTCTAGCCCCATGTCAGATTTCAAAATTTTGAGAAATGGATTTCAGTGCAGAATTCTGCTGGAGCAGCACTATTAACTGATTCATTTTGAAAAAAAATTTTTCCCCATGACAGTATCCCTTTAAAGAGAGAAAATACAAGCAACTTTAACATAAACTCAATCAACTGAGATTCTTCCAAATGGGGACATAAACCTAAAACGTTTATGTACTATTGTATTGTATTTAGTTTTTTTCTTTATACTTATATAATGTTTATTCTTATAGTGTTTACCAGTATGGCATGTAGGCTAGGGACTGGAAAAACCCGAGAGGTAAGGTATGTCTTTCTTAGAATGTTCTATGAAACACAGCAGATGGGGAGAATAACAGGGGCAATGTTCAGCTGGACTTGGGGAGCCCATGCAGGTGCTGGAATTAATCCACTACTTAGGAAAATGTGAAATAGCTTTGGGCGTCCCATGTGCCCAGAAAGTAAAAAGCTGAGGGAAAACTCATTCATAGTGTTCTGAGTTAAATAGCACTAATAGTAGCCAAGGCCTTGTCAACACTGGTTGTTGAGGTATACAGTCTGCTTACAGTCTAACTAAAGAAATTGTTTCATGATGTGGATAACATGCAATCAACAAATTCCGTAAGACTTACTGCTCATAAAGCTGGTGTATTGAAGGTCAGCATTCAGTGGTAGGAGTCACCACCTCCCTTCTCTGTACTGTATTCTCACTAAATACTAATACTAAATACTAAACTAAATACATTGGAGACCTCAACTGGTCTCCTGTGGATTTGGAGAATCAATGATGTGGATAACCCTGCTGTGAATGAAACACAGGCGCATGATATCATAATATTAAATAGGGTGTTGCTGTCTCCTCTAGAAAATGTATTGCCTCTTTTGAAATTTGAGTGAACCTCTGGAAGCAGAAGTAGACGCCATACAGGTTCCCAGGTTTGCCTGACCAACAGCAAAAATGCACCTTGTTAATTTGGAATATATTTAAAGATAGCATCAGAAAAAAACTAAATTTCTATATTGCAGAAATGTTTATGCTGGCCCTTGTATGTTTCCATGGCATTGTAGTTCAGCATTTTGTCATTTTCCACTGCAAGAAAAACTTGTATTCAGTATTTTCAAAACACATTAATGGCAGTGTGCAAATAAAACCCAGTAATACAGGGCAGTTGCTGGCATTTTAATAAAGCAGTCAATACAATTCCATTATTTACAAGGATGTACAATATAACAACACTTTGCTGCTCACATGCATGTCATTGAACCATTAACAGTGATTTAACATGGCCGCTAAGTTAAATTACTATCAATAAATATATCGCCGTAATGTCATTAGCTATTGCATCAATTAAATGTACTTTACATTGTCCCAGATGGGATTAGGCTGCTTGCATTATGCATTATAGCAACAAAGCAAAACCATTGGATTTCTTACACTTAGCCTGAATCAGCTTTATACACAGAATATAAAAATGTTCAAATACATATAATTACAATATATATCTATATCAATTCATACAACGTAAAAAAAAGTATTGAATGTATTGTGAGATGGAATTGTACCAATGAATATTTTACTTCTTGATGTCTGAACAGTTTTGAAAGGGGAACAAGACAGAATATAACCTTTTAAAAATGAGCCCCATCGAACTCAGAGAAAGAACTTCTTTAGGCCAGGCGTATGACATTTAAAATGCTGATGCAATGTCCTTACCCTTTGTGAAACCTACTCTGAATGAAATTGCAGCCGGCGGATGAGAAGAGTTTAATAATGCTTTTGTGTTAAATAACACTTTTTAGTAATAATGCCTTTTATGAAAGAGCTAGAAAAATAACGAATAATATTAGTGAGTTTGGGACCATTAAGTAACGCAGCACAAAATGCTGTTAAGTAAGTGACCTTTGTGATCACAAGGAAACTTGGGTTAGATATTCTGGCTGCCCACTATGAGCTCTCCAAGGGAGCAGTACCATTACTGTAAGGACTTACCCGCCGGCTTCCTTGAAAAATGTGAAATTGAAGAGGAAAAAAATAAAATACCATTTTCAAACATGGCTGTATTTAGCCAGCTGTGCTTTTATCTATTATGTATGCTGAGAAGGACTAACCCCTGCTAATAGCTGAAAGCATCAGTAAGCTGGCATTCACCTGGAGTCTGGAGGCTTGATAAGGCAACAGCTCATACTGCTTCCAAGTGCTTTGATCAGAATTGTGTTATCCAAAATTGACAAGCGCTGCTAAAGAAGCACACGTTTTGCATTGGGAACAAAAGTTTTTTGCGAACAAGGAAAATCCTTAGATTTTTTCCTATTTGCACTAGCTGTTGTACAGGTCATTTTTATCTTAAAACAAGTCGCTGTAACTTGTGGACACCCAACGAGCGACTAAAGTTATAGTCACAGCCGCAGCTGCTGAAGGTTGGAGTGTAGCCATCAGTTAACATTCCTGGAGCGCTCAGTTATTTCCTGATCTAAATGTATTTCTTAAAATGAGATTAATAGGATTATGGCCCACAGTGGCGTAACTAGTGCGCTTGGCCCACTGAAAAAAAATCTTCAAAGGGGCCCTGTGCAAAGGAGTGCTATCAGACTGTTTCAAAATGCTTATACAGAAAGACCCAGATCGGAAATTATTGTACCAGCTACGATGGGAACAGGATCTCAATATAAGTCTTGCACCAAAAGATTGGGACTTGATCTTTTCAGCTTCTAAGGGCGCAACTCGGTGCACTAACCACAAGAAAATTCTTTTCAGATGGCACTTGACACCTGCTAAAATTCATTGCATCAACCCTACCTATAACCCAAAATGCTGGAGAGGTTGTGATACCACGAGTACCCTGTTACATATGTGGTGGGAGTGCCCGCAAGTGAAAAGCTTTGGACCTCAACTTTTGCATGGATTAAAACTCACTTAGGATGGATAATACCCACCAAACCAGAGATAGCACTCCTTAATGCAGCCCCACCGGACTCTACTCCCACTATGAGGAAGCTGTTGTTCCACATCTTTACGGCGACAGCTACGATCATTGCTAGGAAATGGAAACAATACTGATTATGCTCATATGGACTTCATCACCCTGCTTTCTTCCAGTGAACAAATGGAAGAGATGGCAGCTACTCTGGAGGTTAAACGGGAACTGCATAACAAAATTTGGCTGCCATGGCAGCAATATATTGCTAAATCCAGTCAGGCAGATGCACCCTAGGCCCTCCCTGCTTCTATTGCCCCTCCCTTTTCCTTTTCTACCCCCCTTTATGTTTTGTTTTTCTTTTTCTTTTAATGCGGCTACCCAGTTAATTTTAGACAACCTATGGAGACGACATTCATATTGATGAGACACAGTTATGAGAGATTTACTGTTTTCTGTTTATTGTTCACAATGCGTAGCAATATTTCAGTGCAGGTCATTGTATGTGCCATTCCACAGTTATTTTGAATATGCTGTATGTGACGCTTTTGTGGATGTGACAATAAAGCATTTGTGTTAAAAAAAAAAAAGGGGCCCAGTGCACTCCAATCCCGATCCCCCCCACCCACTTCCCATACCCCCCTGCCCAACCCATGTCCCACTCCAAGTCTGCCCACTCCGGTAAGAGAGATCGGCTGGGGAGGAGCGATTTTTTTATTAACTATAGAGGAAGCAGACCTCACAGTCCGGCTCCCCTGTTCCCCAGGCCACCTGTGAATGCAGGGTCTGCTTCCTCTATAGCTATGCCACTGAAAGCCCATAAATGAACTGTGAATATTATTTATCCAAAATCTGGTTTATTTTGTTTGTGATAAATGACTTGGGTTATATCAGCAGGAAATATCAGCATAAAATGTATACACATACAGTAGTATTCTAGATGTTTAAAATGCAACAGGATATTCGCATGCAGTGTGTTCAGCTAAGGAGTATTAACTTTTGTCTGGTCAAATTTTTGAAAAGGCTTAAATCAATGCCACATGTGATCTTCCAGTATGTTGGGAAAAGAAGGGAGAGCTGGTCACTAGCCTAATCAATAGAATACGTTTAATGTATTCATTATATACAGTAATGAGCGAATTGTTGTGCCAGCCATGGATTCACATTTCACCATCTGACACTTTTTTCGCTAAACTGTAGAAAAAAAAATTGCAGCAATAAAAAAGTCAGAGAAAAACGCCCATTGACTTTAATGCATTTTGACAAAAAAGTCTATAAAAAAAAAAGCATTTGGAGTGAGAAAAATTTTGCGTGCATAAAAAAATTGTTGATTCTCATTGACTTCAATGCGTTTACTGAATTTTTTCACAGTTCTGCAAATTTTTTCTCAGTTTAGCGAATTTTTCGAAACGGGACACATTCATTCAACACTAATTATATATGAGATACTACAGTTACAGACACACATCATCCATGACTGTACTTGGCAGTTGGTCATATATCAGCAGTGTATAACCACAAAAAAACCTTTTAATGATGCACAGTTTTACTTGAGTTCATATGTTTCTGTGTATTTTTCCAAATGCAGAGCTAATTTTAATTCATCTGGACGCAACTCCATTGAGATGCATTAAAAAGTCTTATCAGTTTCCTGGAAACAAACCCATTTAGTGATAATGGTGGTGTTGTTGTCAGAGCACCGTGTTCCTTTTCTGAGCATATTTGAAGGCATTGACAGTGTTTTATTTTGGGACGACAGCTACTCACATAGACCTCATAAGAAGCAAGATACATTATAATGGCACTGGGGTGGGGACACTTAGGGGCAGATTTATCAAGGGTCGAAGTTAAATCCTTCTAATTGAAATATCGAACAATCAAATAAAAAATCGAACGATTTTAATCGATCGATCGAAGGATTTTTATTCAATCAAAAAAAGGTTAGAAAAGTGCTGGGGAAGGTCCCCATAGGCTAACATTACAGCCCGGTAGGTTTAAAGTGGTGAAGTATGAAGTCGAAGTATTTTTTAAAGAGACAGTACTTTGATTATTGAATGGTCGAATAGTCGAACAATTTTTACTTCGAAACGTTCGAATCATTCAATTCGATCTAATTTGATCAAATTTGACCAATTCGATGGTTGAAGTACCCAAAAAAATTCTTGGAAATTCGATTTTTTTTTTCATTCTAATTCTTCACTCAAGCTTAGTAAATCTGCCCCTGAGAATATGGTAGATGAGCAAGGTGAGAATTTGGCTGCAGAGTTCACTAGGAAATGTGTCATCTGACAATCACTCAAGTAACCGGCAGGACAACTTCCTCAGAGTGATACATTTGGGCATAACTGATAAATCCGACCCTGCAGCTGTAGGGGGGCCCAGGAGGTATCGAGGCCCCATGAGTCCAAAATAAAGAGCAATTTCAACATATATTGGTTAAATAAGACAACCTCTGGATATGTTGGGGCTCTAAAAGGAATTTTCTGTGGGGCCAAGTAGCATCTAGTTACACCACTGGTGATACATCTTCAAAATATCTCTAGTCTAGCATCTGCCTGTGATAGGTCAGCAACAATTTCAAATTTTATTACAGTGCTTAAAGGAAAACTATACCCCCAAAATGAACACTTAAGCAACAGATAGTTCATATCATATTAAGTGGCATATTAAAGAATCTTACCAAACTGGAATATATATTTAAGTAAATATTGCCCTTTTACATCTCTTGCCTTGAGCCACCATTTCGTGATGGTCTCTGTGCTGCCTCAGAGATCAGCTGACTAGAAATACTACAACTCTAACTGTAACAGGAAGAAGTGTGGAAGCAAAATACAGAACTCTGTCTGTTAATTGGCTCATGTGACCTAACATGTATGGTTTGTTGGTATGTTTGTGAGTACAGTGAATCCTACGATCCCAGGGGGCGGCCCGTATTTTTTAAAATGGCAATTTTCTATTTATGATTACCCAATGGCACATACTACTAGAAAAGTATATTATTATGAATATGGTTTATTTACATGAATCAGGATTTTACATATGAGCTGTTTTATGCAATATCTTTTTATAGAGACCTACATTGTTTGGGGGGTATAGTTTTCCTTTAACATTGCAGACTAAACATTATGGCAGTAGTAATTTAACAACAACCGACTTGGCATTTTGATTACTACAATCCACTCAGAGAATACTTGGTAATTAGAATGTCATGAGCCACTGGTAGCCCCTTCTTATTTCAGTTTGCTATTATCTTTTAATTATTTAGCATTCATGTATTTCTCACAGCTTTAAAGAGCATGGTTGACCACTCACACTAATAACTGCCCCAGTGGAGCTTATAAACTAAGGTATTACCTGTTATAAAAATCACAATGATTGCACAAAGTTCAACATCCAATCAGATGTCCCAATGTTCCCAGAAATTGCTGTCTGTCCTCTATGAATGTTATTATTAGTGAAATAAAGAAGATAAGAAATGCTAACCAGATGCATACATACTTGCTTCTGTCTGTACATACTCAAGTCCATTTAGCCATACACAAATCACTTATTGCTTTAGGTTGTACATGTGACTGTGTGTGATGTGAGGTCTTGCACATGCCTCCCATAGTGTAACATTAATACTGCAATTCATTACCATTGTCACTAACAGAGTATATTGTATTTCAATGTAAAACTGACCCCTGTGCTTATATCATTTGAGTACTTGAAGAGTAAGTTGTTCTAACATATTTCCCTGATATTACATTTTAATGGATAGAAATGACATAATTTTGTGAGTTTTGTCTAGCGTTACTTTCTACCTAGCAAAACTTTGTTAGCATACTTAGATTTACGACATAATCCCACATTAAAATATGAAAGAACACCGGCATTTTGTCTTTTTTTATGACTGTTTTGCAATACAGGATATGATGAAACTGACATAATAATGTTTAGGATCTAGCTTCATCTTATCAATTCACCAAGTAGAACCTGGTGAAATAGACTTTGGTGAAAAGGGTAATGTATTAGGAACTTCGCACTTTCACAAATTTGCAGATTAAAGTTCGTTCACCTGGCGAAACTTCTCTTGCGCTTAGCATACCTGCGAATTGTTATTTTGCAGAATTTTCACGAATAAACACTCTTTGCCTGTTAGTAAATTTGACCATTTTATCCAAATAAGCCAAATTATTAAATATAATTTCCATTTTCTCTGTAAAAATAAGACAGTACTAAATTAATCCTTATTGAAAGCAACAACAGCCTCTTGGGTTTATTTGGGGGTTTATTTACTAAACCATGAATTTATCTGGTCTGACTTTTTGGGGCAAAAACTTAAATTTTTAAAAAAATAGAATTTTTCAAGATTTTTTATAACCAAATGCTGAAAAAACACAGAATCCACAAATCAGTCATCTCAGACCTGTTGAGTTCATGTTTGTCAATGGGACATGTCCCAATTGGAAGTTATTGTGGTTTGCACTGCACCTCGATTTTCCCATATTTTCAGGGTTTTCAGGCAAAAAACTAGATTTTATTGGGTTTTTTCTTGATCTAATTTATTTGAGTTATTTTATTAATAAATATGACAAAATCGGGGATGGGAGTTTGGTCGAGCTTTTTTAATTTAAATTATGAGATAAATTTGGATATTAGTAAATAACCCCTTAATATTTAAAAGATTTTCTGGTAGACTTAAGGTATGAAGATAGTATTTGTACCTGGATAGAGAACTGGCTAAAAGATAGACTACAAAGAATTGTGGTAAATGGAACATTTTCTAATTGGACCAGTGTTGTTAGTGGAGAACCGCAGGGCTCTGTACTAGGTCCCTTGCTTTTCAACTTGTTTATTAATGACCTGGAGGTGGGCATTGAAAGTACTGTTTCTATTTTTGCAGATGATACTAAATTGTGCAGAACTAGGGTTTTTTTGTATATAATAAGTTGTCTAACTCTGGGAAGTGTCATTCTGTGGCTACTAAAGCAAATAAAGTTCTGTCTTGCATAAAAAAGGGCATTAACTCAAGGGATGAAAACATAATTTTGCCTCTTTATAGGTCCTTGGTGAGGCCTCATCCGGAGTATGCAGTGCAGTTTTGGACTCCAGTCCTTAAGAGGGATATAAATGAGCTGGAGAGAGTGCAGAGACGTGCAACTAATTGGTTAGAGGGATGGAAGGCTTAAATTATGAGGGTAGACTGTCAAGGTTGGGGTTGTTTTCTCTGGAAAAAAGGCGCTTGCGAGGGGACATGATTACACTTTACAAGTACATTAGAGGACATTATAGACAAATAGCAGGGGACCTTTTTACCCATAAAGAGGATCACTGTACCAGAGGCCACCCCTTTAGAATAGAAGAAAAGAACTTTCATTTGAAGCAACGTAGGGGGTTCTTCATAGTCAGGACAGTGAGGTTGTGGAATGCACTGCCGGGTGATGTTGTGATGGCTGATTCTGTTAATGCCTTTAAGAATGGCTTGGATGATTTTTTGGACAGACATAATATCAAAGGCTATTGTGATACTAAACTCTATAGTTAGTATAGATATGGGTATATAGAATTTATGTCAAAGTAGGGAGGGGTGTGTGTATGGATGCTGGGTTTTCATTTGGAGGGGTTGGACTTGATGGACTTTGTCTTTTTTAACCCGATTTAGCTATGTAACTATGCACATTTATGTTCTGCAAGGGATTTAGAGAGTTTGTCTTTATTAATACACTTTCATGGTACAAGACCCTAGTTTTCTGCAGCCATTATTGTGAAACAGTTGCTATATGTTATTTATATTTTAATACTCTGTTTATTTTGTTTTCTCATGTCCCCGTTAAAAACAGCCCTGCAGGGGTTGAAATGTGTTGGGCATTATCTTAGGCATTAATGTCCCTTCTAAATTTCTCACTGCCCCCACAGTAAAAGAAAACAACGTTTTTACATTTGATGCCTGAACATTTCATGTCTCATGACAGGAGGCACTAACCAGAAATGATGGTCTGTTGTAGGTGGTGATTAGTAACAACACCGAAAGTATTACAAGTGTTCAAGTAATGAAATGCCTTGGTAACTGTCTAATTTGATATATATATTGCAAAAAAGATAAATTG